>NC_081410.1:494867941-495080441 GCF_030272615.1 Cryptomeria japonica | reverse complement strand
AAAAAGACACACAAGAAAAGCTAAATACCAAAACAAGACCTCAAGTCAACTAGCCGAAGAGACCTCAATATCAAAATGTCTCAACAACTAATATAATTCTTGAAAAATGCCATCTCACCAACATAAGCGATCACATAAAATATAAAAGCAAGCATCATCCATGAACTATTAATAACACAACTATGAGTTCATGAGAGGAAGAAGAGAGAACATGAATACATGCTAGATGTGTTTATCCAGGTGATCCAAGAGAAGAATGATAAAAAAGAGGAGAACATAGATACATCACCCCTAGACGTTTGCATCTAGGTGATCCATGTTGGGGAGAAGAGTAGGAATATTCTAGCCCTATTCCACTAGTTCCATTCATCCCCGTGTGTGTGTGCAAGTGATGTCTTGTTTCAAGTGTATGACACCCCATATAAGAGTTTGTTTCCTCTAGTTTTGAGTGTGCTTCAACTTATTTTAGACATGTAATATAAATGCAAATGCCAAGATGCGACTGTGTGTGCAAATGCGAAGGGGCTAATGTGTAACTTTGGGAACATCTTGTCTAAGAGTTTTGCTCTGGTTTTGAGAATGTGTAACCCCGATTAAAACAGATACATGCCTGGTTTCGAGGACATCCCATGTAAGATTTTTTCTCTATTTTAGGTGATGTGTACCCCCATCTAAGACACATATCAAATATTGTGTCTGGTTTCGACCATGAAGCATCTTGCGTAAGAGTTTTGCTCTGGTTTTGAGAATAAACACCCCGTTTAAGACATGCAAAAATGCTATGCAAAAATATAGTACAATATGGTACAAAGGAGAGATATGGGTGCCCCCCCTTAAGATGCCAACATAGGGCTATGTTGATGTCTTAAGGAAGCTAAGAACAAGGATACTAACCTTCAACACTGAGGAGATATCCTTTAAGAAACAATGTCATAAATCCAAGGTAAAGAGGGAATACTCTTCAACCAAGGATAAGATAGTTGAAAATGAGATATCTTGCAATAAGTGTAAAGGGGATCCTTAGAGGAGAAGAGATCTTTTCTCAAAAGATATCTACCTCCAAGAGGAGTTTCTTGAAAAAATATAGCATCTTCTACCAAAATAAAGGAGGGGGAACAATAATTCATACCTTCCCCCTATTGCTAGGTGGAAGGGATTCTTAGTAAAGGATGACACACTTTTAAACCAATATGAGGGAGTAAGTTTATGATAGGTGTACATCACCAAGTGAGAAAGAGGTTGTAGCCAAGGACTTATGCCTCTTGTATAAGAGATAATCCTTGAGCAAACAACAACTTCACACAAGTAAATGACACCAAATCATGAAACAAACACTACTCACCAAAGAAAAAGTAGATCCTTACAGAGGAGAGAGATAAATCATTGACCCCCAAGTGTAAGGATAATGAGAAGAATTAAACAACTTCTAAAGAGAGAATATTCATAAGAGATGTGTCGTTTCAAACAAAGAATAACTCCTCACAAATGACACACATGTATGTGCATGAAGGATAACTCTATGCAAGAAAGGACATCAGGTTATGAAAAATGCAACACAAAAGAAGAGATAATCTTCAAAGAGAGAGAGAGAGAGAGAGAGAGAGAGAGAGAGAGAGAGAGAGAGAGAGAGAGAGAGAGAGAGAGATCACACATTCCCCCCTAAGGAGGGAGGGATTAGTCATAAGAGACATACCATTTCATGTAAGAAAGTATATCAACATATGAAAAATGCAATCTCTAAAGGGAATATGATACATTTGATGGAAAGAGAGAGAGAGGGAAAAGGCTATCCTTGCCCCTCGAGCAAGAAGACAAGGATAGATTAGGGGGAAGAATCACACATTTCTTTGGGAGAGATTGTTCATAAGAGATGTACCATTTCAAACAAATAATATGTCCTAACAAGGGACACACATGTACTCGCATGAAGCATAATTCTATACAAGAAAGGAAATCAAGTTATGAATAATGCAATCCATTAAGGAAATGGTGAAACTTAAGAAAGAGGAAGGATAATATTCTTGCCCCCCAAGCATAGAGACAAGAATAAATAGACTATTATGTTGCTCACTAAGTATGATTGCACCTGAAATTGTACCATCATAAATGACAATGATCCCCCAATAGGTAGGCTAACAATGTCACATAGTGAGGAGCAACATAATAAGGATTTGAATGTTATTTGATATGATTATGATAAATATGCCATTTGTTGTCAGATGTTATTTTTATGACACCTATATCAATATAATGTTGTATTTTTGTTTTCAAAACTTGACACTCATTAGTAGAATGACCATGATTTTGATGACACTTGCAAAAAGAAGAATTTTCAAGATGTTGTCTACGTTTCCTTCTTCTTTTAGGACAAAGAAGAGAGATTAAATTAACATGGAGAAGATCGTGCAAATCATTTTCTTGTCGTAATAGCATATTGGAATGAGAAGATGTGGATTCACCAAATAATGGAGGGGATGTTGACAACAAAAGCAGTTGGAAACCTAGCTTTTCATTAGAAAAGTATGATTTCTCATAACTTTAAAGACTTTGTTGCACACATCATAGAACTTGTCCATTGTATTCATGTGTAGGATCTAGAGAGGGTTTACTCTTAGGTGGAATTGGATTGAAGTTTAAAGAGGCCCAATCAATTAATAGAAATGCGTTTGGATAGCAGTTTTGATTATCAAATTTAGGCATCTTAGATTTTCTAGAAAAAGAAGGTGTGAAATCTAAGGACCCCTAATCATCCTCTAAGAGTTCTTCTTTAGGAACATCTTTAGTAGGAGATGGTGTATTTGTTTAGATTATTGAGAGGATTGTAGGAACTAATAAAGCATATTGTTCTTCAATTTGCATGTTCTCATAAGTTTCCAAAGAAAACACTTCATTATTATATGTGTAAGGCACTGCTTGATAATCAAGGACAAATTTTGATTTCTCAGAAATATGCATGGCATTGATTTGATATTTGTTAGGATCTTCATTTTTGGGAGAGAGAGCATTAGGAACATTATATTGATGGGAAATAGGATCATCCTCTTTCTCTAAGGTATCTTTGTGATTAAGACAAATATTAGGAAAGAGACCATCATATGTAATTAATGCTTCATCTCTAGGGGGAAGATCGTGAAAATAAGGTATGGTTTTGCTAGGAAAAGTAGCCATAATATCATCCTATTGCACCAAACAATCCTTATGAGGGAGGTACTTTTTAGGAGAATAAGGAACACAATTCTCCAAAGATTCATCTTTAGGAGGGAGATCTTTGAAAGAAGTGTGCAGCAATTTGCCCTCATTAATGAGATCAATTTTAGGAGGGGGTAAATCATAGCTATGAATGAAAGGGAGAACTAAATTATCATCATATGCATGAAAGGGAACATCATGGACATCTTTAATGTAACTTGAAATTTAATTAAAAAAATAAGATAAGAACTCCATATGCACTTATGATCAAACAAGAAACCCATATGTCATTTAATCATAATAATGTTCACCCCATACATGTATGGAGAATTAAATAAAGGAGAGAAAATTGATAATTGAATTGGAAATTGGAAATTTTAGATTTGAAACTTGCAAAATAATTGAATAATGCAAAATTTTAGAAAAATGATTATTCAATTAAATAAGCAAAGAATGATTTAAATTTAAAAATTAGGGCTTTGTGAAAATAACCTCTTAATTTTTAAATTTAAATCTAAAATTATCCAAAGGAAATTTAAATTTAAAATTATCCAAAGGAAATTTAAATTTAAAATTATCCAAAGGAAATTTAAATTTAAAATTAGGGCCTTGTAAAAAGAACCTCTTAATTTTAAAATTTAAATTTAAAATCACATCTAAGGTTGAAATTGAAATGATTAATCCAAAATTGGGCAACCCACAAGGTTAATTTAAAAATTGGGGCTCTTTTAATTAACCACTTAATTTTAAAATTTAAATTTGAAATTTGATCCAAGATTACAATTTTGAATTTGAGGTAGCTCTAAAATGATAAATTCAAAATTTAAACAACCCACAAGCTCAATTTTTAAAGTTTAAAAAAATTAGGATTTTTGAAATTAACCACTTAATTTTAAAATTTGAATTTGAAATTAAACTTATAGATGAAAATTTGAATTTTGAAATTGAAAAAAATTTAGAAATGAAATAATTAATCCAAATTAAGCAATTCATAAGCTCAATTTTGAATTTAAAAATTAGGGTTTTAGTGAAATTAACCTCTAAGTTTTTAAAATTTGCAAGGAAATCAAACTTGTAAATGAAAATTTGAATTTTAAATTGCATAAACACTTAGATCTAAAAACATAAATCAGAATTAATGGTGTAAAGAGTCGGGTTCACCAAAATGTAATGAGGAAAATTTTATTTAGCGATTTGCAACATGGAAGGGAGAAACCACTAAATCAATCTTCACTTGGGACATTGCATTCAAAAGAGGAAGGGCGCCCACTAGATTCAATCACAAATCAGATAGGGATTGAATACTAAGTAGATTGAAGTGATTTTGATTTCCTTTTTTGTAAATTGAAATGCTGAAATTAGGTAAAGTGCTAAAAAATGAAGGTAAAATTGAGAAAACAGTGAGCTACAAACATAGGATTTTTGTACGCACCTGGATCTGAGCAATATATGCAGATTTGGACCTGATCCCCCAAAAAGCTCTAAAAATGTCAGGATCATGGTGGTGGGCGCCCTAGTCCTCCTACTTTTTTGCACGCTGAAAAGGGTTGATTCATCTATGCAAATAAAGCTTATTATGAAGATCACAGCTTCGTACCTGTTTCCTGCACACATAAAGAAGGGAAAATAGGCTGGAAATAGAGGTTTTCCTAAGTCAAACCCCAATTTAGTAATTAACCTTGAATGAAATATTGCAAATACTTGAAATAATTGATGGAAAGGTATACCTCAGATCTGCAATGAATGATAATGATGCTTTGCTTCTTGAATGTAATCACAAATGTTGTATGAAAATGGCATGAACATGACAAAACCCTAATCACACACACATGCTTGCATAGGAATGATGTAAATTTGCCCCACAATAGATAGATGAAGAATATGCAGCCTCGAAGACCTCTAGAAATGCTTGATGATGACTACTTCAATGCTTGAATTCTTGATTGCTTGAACGTATATCTCCTTATTATCCACCTATCCCCCTTTATCCCAAAGTGAGAGGGGAAGACCTCCTTATATACTTGCCCATCATCAAACATATTAATTTTTTGACATAGGCTGACATGAAGCAAGGTTTCCCGCTCAAAATTTGGATAGGGAAAAGGGTTTGAAATAGGCCCCAATGAGGACCAAGGTGTCATGCCCCAGTCCTACCCCATATTTGGGCCAGGGTTAAAGGTCCCATCAAGGTGGAATGTGAAAATATGACCATTATTGCATGGTAGAGGCATAAACGGGCCCTGATCAAGCATGGGGATGAGAACACTAAGGTGAGTGCCCCAAATTTGGTCAAAATTGCAAAGGGTGCAATTTTAGGATGCTACAACTAGATTATTTTATTGTTTTAAATAAAGAGGTCCTTACAAGTTCTGTAACAAATTAATTGAAACATTTAACTCACTTTGTTTAGTACCCTCACCTATTCTTCTTTTCATGTTCAATCTTTCATAATGCCTAATGAAATCTAGACAAAATTAAAAAATATCCATGATAAAACTAATCAAATTTATGGTAATTAATTAGATAGTAACTTAAAAATCTTAAATCCTATTGCTTTTGCAAGCATTCACAACCTTGCATCAAAATAGAAGTCCCTTCAACTCAAGTTAGAATAATGTAGAATTAACAATTTTGATGCACAATTAGTGGTAAGAATCCTCTTAAAATTTGGCACTGAATACTATATCTTCATGTTTTCCTTTTACGCCATTAGAGATGTCTTGGGAAATACTTTTTATCATTCCTTCATTTTATGCATTTATAGAATGTCTCACTCTTGAGTAGGACAAGCTAATTCAAATGAGGAAATAACTAGAAAGTCTTCATAAACCACTACCTTTATTGTTAACCAATCTCAAAAGCATCAAAATGTGTAAAATATTTTAGGTGCATAGGAAAAGAAAACAAAGACATCAAATCAACCAACTAATTCTAACTTTAACATTCCAAAAGTAGAAAACCAAATGAAAGGAAAGCCTAAGTATGGTTTTTGCAAGGAGGGAGCATGAAAAGTCTACATGTATGATGAAAAGAATGGCTCTCTCATAATGTTTCTTAAAAATAATAACATAAAGGTTCCTAAGTCCTTAATGGGAAATAAAACCTCCACCTCTTCCTCCAACATAGGAAAAGGAAAAGGTAAAGGTAAAGATCTCACAACTCTATTCTCTCATAATCTTCTATAGTATGGATATTTGATTTAGGCGCTACAAACCACATGGTTTCATCAAGTTAATACTTTTAATAACTTAAGACATTCTCTAATATGACTATTCACATGGGTAATAATTATATAGTTGATTTTGCAAGAACTGGTTCAGTCCAAATGAGTGGAGGATCAATAATTTTTTATGTGTACCTTCATTATCATCTAACCTTTTCTCCATCTACCTACTTGCACATATAGGGTTAGGGAAGCAACTTTGAGTTTACTCTAGAGAGAATTACCATGAAGGATCTTGAAGATGATTACAAATTTGCCCTTGGAAAGGCATAACATAAGGCATATTTGTATTCCTTTTCACATTTTATGCTTGATTCACTTTCCAAGGCTCTTCTTACTCACATTGATGAAGTGGGTATAATATGACATGAGTAATTTGATCACTTGAATTACCACTATATTAAATAGTTGAAAATCAAGAAATAGTCACGAGACTACCTCAGATCTCCTTATTTAAAGGTATTTTCCATGGTTGTACTTTAGACAAAAAAATTTAAGAGAAATATGACAAAGGAAAGACAACAAAAACTTCCACAATTCTTTAGTTGATACATAGTGATCTACCATGCCCCTTTCCTATATGTCCTTCAACAAATGTCAATATATATCAGCCTTCATAGATGATTTATCATATTTAACAATGGTTTGTTTTATTTGAAAAGTTATTGAAGTGTTTGGCAATTTCCAACACTGCAATGGCTTAACTAAGAGTCAAATAGGCAAGATCATGAAAAACCTTTGCATTGATAATGTAAAAATATTTGTCAACCATTAGGTTGAGGACTTCTATTCTACCAAAGGGGTCAATATTTATCTCACTATTCTCTATACCTTATAGTAGAATGAATTAGTAGAAATAAAGAATATACACTTGAAAAAAATGGATAACTATATGATATAATCTTCATCATCGACATCATAGTATTGGGTTGAGTTAATGAATTGTACCAGATAAATACAAAGCCACACTTCACATAAATCCTTGAAGGAATCACTCCATTTGGGACTTGAGGAGGTCATAAACTATTAGTTAAGAACTTTAGAGTTTTTGAATTTCAAGCTTGAGCAAACATTCCTTTAGAGAAACACAAGGTAATGAAACCACAAATAAATCGTTAAATACTCAGGTTATCATAATGGAGTCAAAGGGTATCAAATTTTGGATCTTATATTCATTATGTGTTCATTGCGAGAATTGTTAGGTTTGAGGATTCCCTATAATTTAAATTTATCATTCATCCTCCATGCAAGTCTTTCATCACGATAATGATTTTGATTTAGAGATAGAGAAATCTCATCCCCTTACTCCACCTTCTAGTTTGAATTCTCCAACACATAGACACTCTTCCACTTCAAATACTCATCCACTTTGGTCCTTTTAGACTTTACAAGTAGTGGCTATACTAGTTGGGGATCCATTAGATACCAAGGTTCAATCAATATATTAAGATTTGCCTCATTTTTACATACCCAAACCTTCAATCCAAAAAATAGGAAGCATATGAGTGTCATTGAATGAGAATCGACTATGGAGAAAAAATGCATTTCCTTAATCAACAATCACACTTGGTATCTTGTCTCATTTTCTAAAGGAAGAAAATGGTTTGATGCAAGTGGATCTTTCAAACCAAGAATGCAACTGGTGGAAGTATTAATAAATATAAAGTATGACTTGTTGCTAAAGGTTTCTCACAAATACTTGACATAGATTATATTGAGACCTTTGTACCTATTGCCAAATTGAGTTTCATCTAGCTTACTCTAGCCATTACCACCACTTACAATAAACTTGCATATCAAATGGATGTGAAAAGTTCATTTTTTCATGGTTATCTATAAGAGGAGATCTATATGACATGAAAATAGGGGTTCTTGATGATTCTTCCTTGTTATGAAAACTTCGAGAGTCCCTCTATAGCCTCAAATAATTCTAGGGCTTGGCATGCTAAGATAGATTCTTGAACCTTTTATCTCTTAGTTCAATAAATGTCACTCCGACTTTAGAATCTATATTTTATAGCAAGATAAACAAATTCTCCTATTGACATTTTATATCAATGAAATGATCATCACTAGAATATCTTCATCTTGATCATCACTAGAATATGTGCATCTTGATCATCACTAGAAAATCTTCATCTATGTATAGCTTCATGCAATTTTCTCTACATAACAGATTCTTTATAATAGACTTGAGATTCTTACATTACTTCCCTAGGTTTGAGATCAATTAGACTAATTCTAGGATAAGAATTGTTGAACCTAAATATGCTCTTGATTTATTATTGTGGTTCCAAATGGGTTCTTGCAATCCCACCTCAACACTATTTTTATCAGACATCAAAGTGAAGGTTAATTATTTAACTCTTTTTATTGATGTTACCTTGTATAGATAACTTGTGAGGAGTTTCAATATACCTCACACATACTCATCCTTAAATTTCTTATTCTATTGACATCATATCTTGCTTATGAAAGAATCACATGAGCTTTATTGGAAGGCTAAACCAAATGTATACTAAAATATGTATAGAGGACACACTCATTTGTGATACACCATGGATTAGGTTAAGATATAGACTTAGTAGGATACACATATTCTAATTGGGTTGGTGATTTTGAGGATTGCATCTTCGTACCTAACTAGAACTTTCACTTTGGATTTGGTTGTATATGTTGGCTGAGAAAAAAACATGTTATTGCTCTAGATCATCTACACAGGCAAAATATATGAGTGTTGTGAATGCTACTATACTATAGAGGTCATTTGGTTTCATCGCATCTTGACATAGTTTGCATCACTTACCAGATACTAAATTTGGAATAATTTATTACGACAACCAAGTACCATTACAATTGTAAGAAACCTTACTCACCATTAATGAAGGGAACATACTAAAACCTATATGCACTACATTATAGATCTTATATAAGAGAAGATCATTGATCTTCAATACTATCCACCAGATAATATTTCAGATATTTTATCACTCTTTCGTAAGAGTACATGTTCATTTTGACCTCTTACAAGGATGCACGACACTATTAGTTGTGGGGGTGCTATCCAGCCCTTCCACTTCCCTAGACTTAGGATGAAGTTTTTTTCCTATGGGTTCTCTCCTCTTATTTTGGGGGGTTACACTCTCTATTGATTGTACCTTGTGATTATATTCAATTGTATACTAGAACCTAACATGATTTATCTTTATAGGACTAATTTTTCTTTCCTAAGTTACACTTAATGGGGGCATTGATGTAATTATTTATTTATTGTACCCTATATTAATTTTACGTAGGTAATCAATATTTATTTACTTGTGTAAATTATGAAATGTTTGAGCATATATGTCATCTTTTTTATTGTTGGAAGCACACACCACCTCTAGGTCATGCAATTCCTTGTCTGACAATAGTAAAGGTGCCACATCTCCCTCATCAAGTTAAGTCCACTTGAAATCACAATTCTTGCATGTAGAGTTGATCTCCCATATCACTAATAATTATTGGGGCACTTGACATCTTGGCTCATGAAATCCAAAGCTTATATATATAGTAATTTTCTTCATTTTATCATCTAGAAATACAATTATTAGAATTCTATCATTTTTCTCTTTTAAATATTATTGAATTTATGCTGTCATTGATTTAAGGGAGATTTAATTTTATTAACAATTCTTCATTATTACATTAATAGAATCAACATATAAATTGTAACTTCATATATTTATTAAGAACAAATATAATGTATTTTCTATCATACTTAGATAGCCAAAATCTTCTATTTTCATTTTCATTTGATATTGATATTTTTCACTTGGATTCCTTTCAATTGTATCATATCATTAGCATAACTAACATACTCTATATGTAAATGAAAAACTACTTGCCAAAAACATGATTTGTATTCAATAAAATCTTGACATAATTTTTTAATGTGTAGTCAAAATTTCCTTTTGATATATCTCCACCAAAGCTACACAAATTACTCCCTAATGCCATTATTTTAGATTCTTCTATTCTACTTGTCAAATATAATTCCATCTTCCAATGAATGAAAGTAGAAAACTCATCATATTTCTAAAGTTCAACATGTCCTAAAAAAGTCAATGTAAATGACCTAGTTGACATAATTTAAAACCACTATTTCCTTGTCAAATAATTAATTTTTAATTTTTATTTTTTTCAAATCTATCCAAAAATCATATATCTCAATTCAAGTGTCAACTTATTTTGACATATGAATATATTTTCATATATATCACAAAAAACTTACAAGTAGAATGCTACTCTTTTTTCTATCAAAATATTATTTTTTCAAAGTTAGTTACCCACCTCTTAGATATATATATTTTTTGGTTGGTAATAGTATTTTTATTAATAACACAGGATTTTGAATTGGCTCGAACCAGTTGGGGCTACAATTAGGGAGCCGCCTCCCCTAAGCCATCTCCCCCTTCAAGAGAGGGGTTGAAAAAGATACTCTCCTCCTTTCCCCGCTTACTCTTCTTCCATTTTACCTCTATCCATCCATTCGCTTTGGCATTCTCCAAAGATTTCAAATTATGAACACCCCCATCCTCCAATCCTTTACTAACTCGACAAAGTTGCTCGGTCTGAATCCCTCAACCAACACTACAACACAACCCCCCATAGAGCTTGAACCACCCTCCATCATCTGTGCACCCCCATTAGTAGCTTGAATGGAGCTACAACCCCCTAGAACACCACCATCCACCACACCATTTGAACCGCAAGGCAAACCTTGCTCAACAATAGTTAATACTAGAGCCTTTACAATGAAATCTTTGATCAAACCCCCTATCTCCTAGGGGGTTTTCAGATTTACCTCTGCCTTATCCACCGTGTAAAATTGGGGAGTAACCTCTTTCCACCAAGAAGCTACCTTCCTCACCCTACGCCTATCATAGGAGTCCGCATTATGGCCAATCTTGTAGCAATGCCTACACCTGAAAGGGATTCCTTCATAATCCACCAACTGAAGCCAACTACCTTTAGAAGTAGAATTTGAAATATCTGAAGGGAGATCCTTGGACATATCCATCTCAACCAAGACACAGGCAAAGGTAGTATGTAACAAATTGAGAGAGCCTTCATCAGTCATTAAAAATTTACCTAAAGAGTTCCCATTAGCTTCAAAACACGAGCCAATCCAGAATTGCAATGGAAGATTTGGAAGCCTAATCCACAAAGGGGTGTGATCAAAAGATTCTGACTCAGTATTGAAAGACGGATGCCATGGTTTAAGAATCAACGGATGACTGTCCTCCCAGCACCATTAACAACCACCAATGATTTTGTTTCTATCTTCCACATTTTAAAAAACCACAACAAAAAACCGTCGAGCATGAGGGTAAATTTGCACACAGTCATCCACAATGGGTTCCCAGTGCTTTGAAATCCATTTATGGAGGTCATGAAGACTTGGCCACAGACCTCTAAAACGCCCAATAAGCCCTAAGCCAACAAAAACCACTTCATTATGCTCAACCTCCCTCTCTACCTCCTCTGTCAAATTGACTACAGTTGGCAAGGTCGTTGAGGTCATGGCCGTAACCGAGGGGGCCCTAAAATCTCTTTCATGAGGCAACAAATCACCATTTGGTTGCGAATGTAAATCTCCCCGATTTAAAACACCACAACTCTGCCCACCAAACCTCTAACCAGTCTCTGCAAAGGGATGAAACCGGGAGCGAAACCCCAAGCCACGATGGTCAGAGACATGACTAGCGAAAGCATCCAACCCTTATCGATTTACAGAAAACCCAAATCCGCTATGCTGGTATTTCCTCAATGCTTCCACACGACCAACTCTGTCAACACCCCCTTTAACCACTGACGCCTAACTGGTTGCATCACGACAAGAATGAAATTTGCCGAACCTCGCAGAAGCCCTAGACTGTGGAGAAAACCGGAGCAACATCGCAAAAGAAGAATTTACCAATAATCATACCACCCACCTCTTAGATATTACAATCATACATCTATAACAATAAATACCAATTATTGATTCAAACGAATTATTGTGCCAATAGAACATTCTTAAAAACTTGAAGCTCATATATTCTCTTTTCTCCATATTATATCATTCACAACCCAAACAAAAAACAAGGTAGATACTAAGCCACAACGTGATACTTGTTACTACATATTTTTGTTGTTGTTGTTGTAAATTCTAGGTAATTATTAACTAAAAGACTTTTATAAAATCATATTTTTTAAATAAAATGATGATTGTAGTAATTTGACACCTATATGTGTATGTAATTCTATTAGTAATAAAAATCTTAAAGACAAATATATAATTCTTAAACTATTTATAAAACAACTAGATAAATACAAAAACATAATATTTTTTAACTATATTACCTTTTTTAATTAGAGTAGGTTCAACTAACATTGGAAGATGAAAAAGATTGATGGTGAGCAAAAATGCTCATTTACATTAATTATTTTAACAATGCCATTTTCAAGTTCAATGTACACAGTATTCATAAAAAGTATAGAACGCTTTTGTTGAATTTCTATAAACGACTTGTTGAATTTCTATAAATGACTTTGACATATAGTATTTTAATTAGTTTAATAAAATTAGTATAAGTGGACAACTATCTTTCTTTGAAATTGAGAGGGCACATGGTTTATATTTTATTTTTTATATTGAAGTAATGTGAAACAATTACAAAAAGACAATCAATAGACTCTCAATAGAAAGTAAAATAGATTGTGCAAAATAATATAAAAGATGATACAACAACACGTTTTATTTGTCATGAGCTATTAATAAGATAAGACAAATTTGACCTTCATAATAGTCTAAAAAAGAAAGGAAAATTATACCTTCCTTAGATTTGATAATTATTTTCACACACATTTATTTTAAGTTAAATGTAAGTAATAAATTTTATGATGTACATTAGATTGTTAGAAATGAACACATTCATATAGAGAGAGAAACTCTTTAAACTTAAGCAAAAGAGGAATATAAAGAAGTTAGAAATTAACACAATCACATAAAGAAAAAGGAATTATATACTTAAGACATTACTAAACCATATATTAAGTTTATAAAAAGATTATAACTACGTATTTTTATCACATTTAGTCATTTCAATAGTAAAATAAAATTTAAATTTTAAGAAAACTATATTATTTGAAAAGGGAGATTTTTTTTTTTTTTTTTTTAATATTCACACACAGAGTTAACAGAGTCGGGGACTCGAACTCAAGACCATGGGGAGCATACCCACGCCTTAAGTTGCGATCCACGACCGAGAGAGCTAGCGCTGAAGCCCCTAAAAGGGAGATTAGAGAAAAATGCTAATATTTAATGCAATTATTCTTATATATATTTCTTAAAATAATAGATAATATTTGAAAAAGATGATCATAAAAAAAAATTTGATAAAAAATTTCAAAAAGATTATATCCTTTGAAATGGGAGTAGAGATAAACTTGTTATAATTCAAAATATTCTTATATATTATTTTTTCTTAAAATAAGATCGGTTTTAGCATTATTCATTTATGGATTGCATTGTGTGATATTTTTCATCATTTGCTCTCTAATTATTGCTTTCCTCTCCATGATGGATCATATGATATGATTCTAAATGTTGATGATGAAAAATATAACATGGTGCAATCTAAAAATGAATAATGCTAACATTATGAATTATGGAAATTACATGACTTTAAAAGATAGATTTTAATAATTGAAAGACATCTCCATCACAAAAAAATATATCTCATAAATATGAAGATCTAATAAATAAAGAATGAAGGGGCATAATTGTCCTTTCACCAACTTTGATTAAATAAATAAACCTCCATCCTTAATTAAAAAGCTATCAACTTAATTTATTTTCTTATAAAATTGCATAAAAGTACACATTCCACACAAAACCCTCCAAACAAAAAATATCTACAAATGAAAAAAGAATTGCTACAATAAATTTCCGACTGCTAGAATTTAAATATAATGAAAATAAATAACCACTTGAGCTCATGTAGCCAAAATAAGACCGCAAAATGAGCATTTTAAAATAGAATTTCCCTATATAAGCTAAAACAGCTTCTGTACATATATATGGTCCACGCAAGAACTTAAACAAATCTGGTTGGATTCCTGTGCCAAAGAAAATTGTCAGTTAGCGGAGAGAAAGCAGGACCGTAAAAGACATACGCGGTGTAACGGACATCCACTGACACGTTGGATTCGAACCTGCGCTGAATAAATTAAAAACATTATTAAAAAAGTAAATTCATTCATTCGCAGTTCCTCCAGAAGTTGGGTTCGGAACTCAGGGAGACCAAAAAAAACAAGCAAAGAAGCCCTTTCCAAGCCATGGCTGTAGCAAATGCTATGTTTACGGGAGTGCATGCTTCAGTCGGCTACTGCAGGCCCACGCCCTTGTTCGAATGCAGGGCGGATCCGTCGTCTGGCTCTGCGAAATTCGAACAGTCAGACTTCAAAAGGAAGTCCAAAGCTGCAAAGGATTTTGCGAGTGGCGTGACGTGCTCGGGAGCTTCGGGGCTTGTGATATTGAGGTTTCCGCCTAACTTTGTGAGGCAGCTGAGCATAAAGGCCAGGCGAAACTGCAGCAATATTGGCGTGGCGCAGATCGTTGCGGCTTCTGTCACGAATGTTCCCCTTACCGGGGACACCACGGGTGTCGCTTGTAATAATAATAGTGTACAGATCGATAGCGCTTTGCTGCAGCCAGCTTTGGCTAAAGCGTCTGGAACCCTTGCCGTTCATTCTGGTAAAATATTATATTCTCGCATTTTAGATTCCTTTTTTCCTTTTTGTTTTTGGTTTCTAGGTTGACTTGAGGTTGCGCGATTTTTAAATTTGGTAGACTCTCGGTATAGAATGTTTTTATTTGAGGCATTTGAAAGGGAAAACATTATTTGTTATTGTTGGACGTATAATTCGCCATAGGAATCCTGAAGGAAGAGCTTTTCCGATTTGGAGGTTCTAGGTTCGAATCTTAATTGGTCTGTAGAAAATAATACGGTATTAGATTCATATTAGAAACAAGACACAAAGGTGGTGTTGGAAAAGTAATCCACACTCCCAATCAATCATAAAGAGATCCCACAAACGGGAGGTCTTAGGTTTGAGCTGTAGCCTGTCTCTGGAAAATAATCACTCTCTTTATCATGAGTATATGCAGCAAATGGGAGGTCTTAGGTTTGAGCTGTAGCCTGTCTATGGAAAATATTCACTCTCTTTTATCATAAGAATATGCAGCAAATGAGAGGTCTTAAATATGAATTGTAATTGCTCCATGAGAATTAACATCCTTATAAAAAGGAAATTCAGCGAAGGCCGTATGATATCTGATTATTCTAAATTTAGTCAAAGAAGGTCCAGAGGTTAGAAATAGGTTCTAATGCCTTATTCGTGATTATTGTATCTTTTTAGTTCTTTGTAAGTCTTCCCATTCTTAAGAACATGTAGCACAAGGCGGCCACAGTTTTGTGGTGCCATGTGCTACTTTAGTTTCATGGACAAAAAATAAGACGATTCTTCTTCTTAATGATTTCTATCAACTTTGTAGAACTTTAACTACACTTAGATTAGTTTTTAAATTTTGGTAGACTCTGGTAGTATAGTATATGTAATATTATATAGTTTAATAGCATTTTCATGGCAGACGCAAGGATTCCACAGTCCATTAAATTGAGTGAAAATGGTTCTGGAGATATCTGTGCATGCAAACAAAGCATTATCTCTCTCTCTCTCTATATATATATATACACACACACTCTTTTTCTTTAACATGTAAGAGAAATCACATTTCTTCTCGATCCTTCCGATTTCAGAAGTAGATTCACTGATTCAGCAATGCTTGGATGAGTTTAAGTCTGGTTGATTCTTCAAAAGAATTATTGTCTTTTTTATGGAATCTTCATTTCTTCTTCTTCCATACGTTGAAGAGAAGAGGTTCATTATTCTCGGTTTTCCAATATTAAAAGTAGTTTGAGCCGATAAGTTTAAAAGTTGTCGGACTTTTGTAAAATATTATTTGCCTTTCATTTTAGCTTGCTTTTCTGTTTCTTAATTTTATATTATGCGTATGAGAAGTTATTTTATTTTATAAGTATTTGTATGTTTCCTGAATTGTTGAGCTATGGTTGCAGAGTGAGACTCATTCTTTCCTTATCAAAACCTTTTTACTCGGTAAATGTTCGATTGAGCCGTGTGGTTGGATGATTTTTAAATTTTGTTGACTCTGGTAAACAATTTTTTGTTGATTATTTTTAGCTCCCTTTTCTGTTTTATGTGTATATAAGGGGTTATTTGTTCTCGATTTTGCCAAATGTATATTCTGCCAATGTCGGACAAGTTTTAAATTGGGTAGACTCCTATAAAATATTTAATGTCTTTCATGCTAGCCTATAAAAGATTACCATTTTGCATGTTTTTCTTCTATCTTGATGTTCAATTGAATCACTGTTTGATGGAATCTGAAATTGGCATATTTAGGTTAAAAATTTAATGTCTTTTAGATTTTTTTTTTTTACTCATTTGCATGGTTTTTCTTTCATTTATTCTATGTATCGTAAATGTCATTTTCACTAGATTATCCCATATTTGCAACACAGCATATTGAGCTACAGTTAGCTGGATTTCAAAATTGGTAGGTACTTTTTGAACTATTAAAAAATTACATTTATCTGTCATATGGTTGAGTTAAAAATTAGTATCATATCAGAGTTGTATTAGCCCCAAGACAGAAGTTTGGCTTAAGAGCTTCTGGTGGGTGGGAGGGTTTTTGTTTGAAACAATCTACACTCTGGACTGCAAAGAGGGCTTGCAGTCCAGAGTGTAGATCACCCTGGCAGCAAATAAGAGAGCCTAGATTCATGTCCTAACTAGTATATGGAAATTAACGGTCATGCCCAGGTAGCGTGTGTGAGATAATGGTATTCTATTGCATTTTTGAATTTTTAAAGAGCTGGAAGAATTTTTTGCAGTGCATTATGTATGTTGATTACTACAAGTGGTGGTTCGAAAAAATCTCTAAATCAAGTGTTGTTTGAGCTACAGTTGGACGATCTCTAAACTTGGCAGGATCTAGTAAATTTTGTTGATATATGTAGCTGGGTCGGAGCCCTTTTAGGGCCGACCTAGCACACCTAGCACGTTTGGATGACTAATGGGCCCGTGGCCTTAGTCATGTCCTATTATCCTTATCTTGATGTAACGTGTTGGGGTCTTGTAACGTGTGGACCTAATTTGGCGCCACCTCAATGCATTTGTTTGTAATTCCTCATGCTAGCCGACTTGGAAAATCAAAAGGCTAAGGCGCCTATATATATACAAGTCAGCATTCATTGTTAATATATACATTATCACTCAGCAAACCTATCCTATCAACGAACTACTTTGGTGACCAGCGAATTATAATCAGAGGTTAGCGAACTGCATTTAGAGGGCAGCAAACCTTGTCAAGACACAGCGAACTCTCTTGAAGGACTGCGAACTGGTCTGTAGAAGGCAGCGAACATCATCTAAGGGTCAGCAGATCAACCTTGTAGACAGCAACCTCAATCTGCCTTCCTCCTTGTCACAGCAACAGTTGTATTGCAGATAAGTTCATAATTGCTATCTGCCCTAGGGTTCTGTGCATATTTACTGACAGCTTCATGTGTTGAAGCTCATTGTAAACTCTGTTGATTATAGCCTAATCTAGATAATTTGGTTGCTGGGTTTTTCCTCCAAGAGGGAGGTTTTCCCAGGGTACATGTGTGTTATGTGCATGATTTACTTAGCATTCTGATTTTCATTCTACATTGCTAATCTGATTACTTAAAATCAACAAATTTATAGTGTCTTTAAGATTTTTCTTTGCATGTTTTTTGAGTACAAAACATTACATTTGTTATCTCTGTTTTCCGCATTCTTAAAATATATTGATCTTTAGTTAGCTAAGCTGTCACATTGGCTGAACTCCAAAAGAAAAGTGCAGAATTGTAAGTTTGATCTTTAGGATTAGATTCATGAGCAGGGAAGGGATATCTAGAATCAGAACATGGTTATATGGTAAGCAATTCTAACTGTAATAATATAAGAAGTTTCTAAGAACTTAAGCCTTATGAAGTATATATCCCTAAAATTGTACTTTCTATTTCATTAAAATTTTACGTAACATACACAACTGGTTTATTAAAATCTTACAATGTATGATTCTTAAGATCTTAACACTTATGGTTCGTGATCATCTCAATGTGTGTTTTACCAAAATCTTACATTATTTGGCTTTTTTTTGATGATCTCAATGTGTGTTTTACCAATATCTTACGTTATTTTGCTTTCATTGAATTAGCTTCCTTTTTCTTAGGGAAACTTGGGGATGTGTCCCCAATGTTTTTTTGGGCATTCTCATTTTCAGAACGTTCTGGGGATGCCTAGGGGTTGCCCTTGAGCTGTCTGCATAGTTGAAAACATGGAGGGGATGTCTTGGAAAATGGGACGTCCCAGAAAATTAAAGGGGATGGCTTTCCATCCTTGGGATGGGTAGGGATGTGTCATGCCCTGCCAAACTAAGTGATTGCAACTTTTGATAAAATCAGATTGCAGCCCCTGAACTATAATCTAGGCAGTGGGATTAAAAGATCACAACATTGTATTGTGGCCTTTAACCTTGGTGGAGGAAACAAATATGTTAAGAAACAGATCACAGCACTAAAAAATCAAATGATGGAGTAAATGATAAAAGCAATTCTATGCGAGGGGCTGACCAAGGCAAAAGAAATTTAAAAAAGGCATCAATTCAATAAGGATTTTTGTTTAAGATGTCCTCGGGGGCAACGATTCCCAAATAACATACAAATAAAATTAATTCAAAAGTCAAGGAAGCAATTAGTTATGCAAAGGTTTAACTCTTGCAAAGGACAGCAATGTTGAAGGGGTGTGTTTCCCTCAAATGTAGTGATACAAGAGGAAATTTCATTTGAAGATCATCAATTGACCATCAGTTCAGATTATCATTTCAGAGCAGCAATTTAGAAACACAATCAGCAATACATATAATGCAAAGACAAAACTTCAAGTAGCAATCCTTTATAAAATAGTCAAGTATTATCCAAGTTTGACATTGTAAATCCATCGAGAAATATTAATCAGCAATATACCAAGTTATCAAAAATATAATAATTATAGTCTTATAATTTAATATAATCATTATATTATTGTCATACTTGCAGGGGCATAAAAGAATCTGGGTACTACATCATTAGCCTTCTCGCATTCTTGCATGCTCAACAACTCTGAAACTGTATTTCAATCATCACCTATGGTCTTCGTCTCCCTTTACTATAATGTACTCACCTCACAACATTCATCTTAGTAATAGATGACAAATTGGAGGTACATGTCTAGTCTTGCTTCACCCTCCCTAAATCATTTCAGCTGTAGCTTCTATGGTTAGTTTTTCACAAGCCCTAACATCATATCCAGTCATGCATTAGAAATAGTTATATACCCTAGTGTATTTCTGATTAAAACTAGTTTTGCCTAAATGACATAAAAAAAGTTTGTGTCCTTCTGAATTTTGGACTTGGTGTTATCTAAAATGGTCACATATTGCAATAGGGGTTTTGTGTGTCTGAGTCTACTTTTTTCATAACTATTTATAGTGTCAGGGGGCATGTCAAAGGGTTTGCCATTCCACTTCTTACAACATTTGCATTCTCAGAAGAATTCTAGACACCTACTTAATCGACTATTTGCTTCTTTTCCTGCGTGTTCATCTCTTGAAAAATCCATGCAATTCATTTTGATCTGTGAAGAAAAACAGAAAATCATTCTGAAGAAAAAATAGCAATAAGAATGCTTTAAGATCTGTGACAAAATCAAGAAAAGGTTTTAAAAAACAAATGCTGAATTCTTCCTCTTCTTTCCCTCCTCTTCATGGCTGCAAATAGATTTTGGTTATATAATAAGTGTGGGCTGCAAATGGAAATGTTACTTGAAGAGATGCTTTAGGGTTTCTAAATTCCCCATGCCCCTTTTTCCTTTTCCTTTTTCTTTAGCTTTTAATTTTTATAGTTTTAATGAACACTGTCATTGGGACATTGCTTCTTTTCACATATTTGGTATTGTGTCTTCAGTTTTAAGCAAAACAAGGGATGGCCAAGGGATGTTTCTTGGCTGTCTGTGTTTCAGAAATGGAAGAGGGACATGGATGTGTGGGAAAAAAGCCCAAGAAGTGTCCTCTTATAACCTTATAAAATAAAATGTTGCCTTAGATATGAATGCAGATAGGATAGACAGTCCTCAATTATGGTGCAGCATTTTTTTTTGAAGAAAGATTGTTCCCTTCTTCCAAATCTGGGTTCAAGTTAAACTTGGGATGCGCTTCATGGGGCAATCCAAGTCAATCATTAGTTTAGTGGAGAGGAAGGGTGCTATGAAGAAATCACATTGGAAACACTTTTGATTTAGTCAAGGTCTTGGCTTGATTACTAATAATTTTGCAGAGGCTGGTGCCATTCACAGAGGATTTCAGTGGCAAAGAAGAACGACATTGAATCAATTTTAAATTCAAAATGCTAGACGGAAATTTGGAAACTGAAAAAGACCTGCAACTTCCTGTTTTGATGGTTTTATTTTTTTAGTCACTTACTACCCTAGCAAGAGAAAAGGCGTTGCTGACCTTCTGGCCTGAACAGCCTTTCTCTGGTCAGGACAAAGAGCTGCATTTGAAATTGAACAGTGTTGAGGTGTGATTCGTGCGAAGGCTCAGAGTCAGCCTTGATGAGATCACATTGTCACAAATGATGAGCAACACTTGGTTTAAGGGCAGTTAAAATGTGCCCCTTGATCTACCTGGAAGACATTTGGTGAGGTTTATTTCTTTTGGTTTTGAAAGGATTTGCAATTTTTTTCTTCCAGGATTGGATATCTAATAGTAATATTTGAGAGTGGAACAAGTTTCTAGAGCTCCATCAAGAATTGCTGTTTGGTCTGAGGCAGACTTACCCTTAATTTTTCTTGCTCTCTTTTTTCCTTTTTCTGTGTTAATTTCATAACGTTCACACCATATGTATAGTCACCTTTCCATCCATGCTGGAGTATGTAGTTTTTCAATAAAGACAATGCTGAAGATAAACACATTTGGTAGCTCTATCCTGTCCCCTTGTTGCCTCTTTCCCACTTCATTCCCTGCCTGTTCAATGTGGGAGGAAACAGAGATTTGACATCTAAGAAAAGTTGATTCTGCTTAGCCGACCTGTTTCGGAGGAACTACTAATATGTGAAGAAACTCTTAAAATAGTGCAGTCAAGGTGCCTCTTGTTTAAACTTTGCTTCCACTGGATTACCTTCTGACTTGTCCAAGGTGTACAATCTACAATAATTTGGTTGCTGTCAGTGACTCTTCAAGTCTTGGTTATTAAAACATTTTTTGACTCAATAAAGGTCTTTTTTCCTACACCTGTAACTCAGCCTAACAGGAACATTTCATGACTTTAACAGACTTTTAGCTCCTGTACTCTTACTGAAATAACCTAATAAACTAAGTTGCCAGATTCTTCTGGAAAATCGCTGGGTCCTGGTTCGATTCTCTCCAAATTCTGTTCCTCTGGAAATTCTCTCCAAATTCGTCCAGGGTCCTGAATTTGCTCTGTGGCTTCGCTGAAAAGGACCTGGGCCGAATTTTGGGGAATTTCTAGTGAATTTGAAATTCAGTGGCAGAACCCAGGCCGAATTTTGGCAATTAAACATGTTTTTTCAAATTTTTTGAAGTTTTTTTATTGCCTTTCTGGTCAACATGACCCTCCAACCCTAAAATAGACCACTAAAAAGGCCGAAAAGGTAAAACACATCTCATTTGGGGATGAGACACTTGACAGTGGTGTATTATGAACTTATTTGCTGCTGCATATATGTATATATTTTTTAATTTTTATTTTCATATGTTTTTGTATGGACGAACCCAAAGCGAACCTGAACCCACCCCAAAATAAATTTGAACGAATTTGTGAACCCGATTCTGGAACTAGAGTCCGAATCCGAACCGGGACCAGCAACTTAGCTAATAAATAAGGTATCTATTTTGAATCTTAACTTATCCTCATGGAAATATTTCTAGACTTTTTAAAGTTCGATCCATGCTCCGGTTTCCTTATTGAAATAAATAATTGTAAAAAGAATCGTGTCTTAGCTAATTACCAGTCTTCACGGGGGTGCATCTCCACCCCAGGCCCACGTCCCCCCGTCCGCAAAACTTAAGCCCTTTGTCCCCCCATTCCTGAAGCCCGTCCCCCTGTCCCCAACGCCTGTGGAACATTGGTAATTACTTAACCAATGCATTAAATAATTCCTGAGCTAAAAAAAGATTGTAACATGTAAATGTAATTGTTTATGTGCAATGGCAATCCAATGGCAATGTACAACTTTGTCCCATTAAAATTCAACAGTATATGATGATGAAGAAACCTTCTACAATCAATGCTTTGGGTCTAATTTAACAGCTTGAATCACTCAATGCCATTAAAATGAAATGAAGTTTAAATGTGTTTTGTAAGATCATCTAGGATAGATTTCCATAATTCAACAGTGGATCTGTAATATGTAAGGCATGATATTCTAATTTTATCCAATACATCGTGGTGCCATGCAAAGGCATTATTTAATGTTTTAGTTTGTTTTACTTCTATGTAAACGTACTCATTTGAATATTCATTCGTACTAATTGACATGATAGCATTATGCTTTAGTTTGTTTTACTTCTATGCAAACTTACTCATTTGAATATTCATTCATACTAATTGACATGATAGCATTATGTTGTATGGCAAGGGTTCATGGACCCATTCTTCTGTTTAGCTTAAGTTGAATTTTCTATGCTGTGAACTGTGAAGTTCCATAGAAATGTGTTTTCACAGTTTTGATGGTTATAACTTGGAACATACATGAGGCATGTGTCTGAATGTTCCTTTTTATTTGCTCTCCATCATAAAGAAAAATATTAGATGATGCTCTTTTGCATTTGACATCAATGATTTGAGCTATATAAAACTATTTTTGACAGTTCTTTCTGTGTTTATGTAGGGGAAAAGTCGGGGCGTGCTATAGTCACTGATGCAATTGCCACTCCTATTGTTCAGACATCAACTTACACTTT
Organism: Cryptomeria japonica; assembly: GCF_030272615.1. Taxonomy (NCBI): domain Eukaryota; kingdom Viridiplantae; phylum Streptophyta; class Pinopsida; order Cupressales; family Cupressaceae; genus Cryptomeria; species Cryptomeria japonica. The sequence goes on along the minus strand of NC_081410.1, from coordinate 495,056,871 downwards.
CAAAGACACAGCTGAATTAATTGCATTCCAGGTATTGTCTCTTACTATTTTAATTATGCTTGTACCATTATTTTTCTATCTTAAAAAAATACTTGGGGGTGGGTACACGAAAAATACCTAATCATACTCAATGTTCTACATGGAAGAAGCTTATGATTTATCAATTAGGTTCGCTGCAAATCTACATTTAATTTTTTTCCCTTGTTTTGAAGATTATACAGTGTTAGCAGCTTAAAGAATTTGTTGCCAACTAGCTTGACTTTAGGGAGATAGTTAATTGGTGAAGTGTAATGGAATCTATATTGTCTTGCTTGATTATCAAAACAAAATGCAATTATTAGGAGGGTAGACACATGAGTTATGAATATGGACGCTATGGAAATCCTACCACTCAGGTTGCAGAGGAAAAAATCAGGTAGGCTATTTCTTCCTGGTGATAATATTGGTATTGCTTTCCAATTGGATTTATCTAAATGATTGATAAATTGATGGAATGATTCACTAAGGAAAGAAGTACAATTTTATAAGGACAGCATGATTTTTTTCTCTTGAGCAAGCTGATATTTATGCATTGCTACAGTGCACTTGAGGGAGCAGAGACAACCTTATTATTGGCCTCAGGTATGTGTGCTACCACAACCATGATGCTAGCATTGGTACCAGCTGGGGGACACATTATAACTACCACTGATTGTTATCGACGGACCAGGCAATTCATCCAGACGGTACTTCCAAAAATGAGAATCACAGTATGTTATTGTCAATGCTCTACCTGCCTATTGCATTGCTTCCTATTCACAACTTTCAATTCTTTTCTTTTCATACCCGATTAAGTAATAAATAAAGCTTTTAATAAATAGTTTTGGTAAAGACCAAATGTTATCACAATTATTTGTGTTCTTAAAGATATATCTATGATGCTCTGTGTATTTATTACAAGTTTTGCAAAACATTGCCATTAAATCTTGTCAAAAGTAATAACATAATTTTTATATACGAGTCATTCATTTTAGGAATGATTTTACTGTAAAATGTACCATATATTGTAGCCTGTTTCCTGTAATCTGTCGATACTTGATAATTTAACTGCCAATGCCTTCCAGTATTTTGCTCATAGAAGCAAAATCTTTTGTAACTACTTTGAAGCCTTTAATATTCATTTGATAAGGGTTGTCAAATCTGAAATAAGTTAATGTGGAATGTGAGATGGATAATATTCATGCAATAGCAGATGTATGTTTTGTTGATGATAGCAACAATATTGCTTTTATTATGGGATATAGATTCTGGCCTTTTTCTTATCTCCAGTAGCATAGATTTTTGAAAGTTTCCGAAAATTCATTATGACCACAGTGCATCGAAATTAGTAATGTTCTTGGTGTTAGATGTATGTCCCTTCATATTTTTGTACCTAAAATGAATGAATTGCCTTTAAGATCAAGATTCTTGTACTATTTTTCTTTATGGAAAGCAGTCACTTGAAATTGGAAGTAATTTATATATGATGAAAGTGAGTTTAGCATTTTGTAGTATACTCTGGAAAATTGAGTGAGACGTGGATAAACAGACAATTTTTGGCACTTGGCAATACATAGGTCTTCCCACCATTGTTTATTTAGGGCATGCATTCAGGAATCTGAGTCAATGATACCAAATCCTTCAAAAACATTCACTTGCATGTGTGACTGATCTAAACTCTTATGATCTTATCCACCGTGCACAAGGATCCAATTAGGCTCCATTTCATGAGCAGATTGTACATAGGATAGGGATCAGGAAAGTTTTTAATGTCTTATGGCATGGGTCAAGTCCAATATAAAAATTTCTATGTTCCTTGGGACACGTCCTTCGCATTTTTTGGCATGTACCCATTCTGGGAATGCAGGGACACATTGGAAATATCTCCTTGCCATCCCTGATCAAATTTGTTTTGGCCCTAATGCTCCCTTGCTGTTACACTCAGTTCAAAAAAAATCCCAAAATGAATTAAAAATTTTTCTCTAGTTTTTTTGGTGGTCCTTGGCTCCACTCTCAGCCATAAATGAGATACTTAGGTTTGCAAAACAACAGATTTTTAAGGTCATTTATTTTATATGACAGTTGCATGTGTTTAGGGTTGATTTTGCAAGATTTGAAAGCAGTGTTTAGTCATTTCAGTTGGTAAAATAGTAGGCTTTTCAAGGTAAAATTAGGCAAAACAATACCCCTAGGATTTCAAGCTCCATTTGTACCTCTCAAGGTGGTGTTTCAGTCTCAAGATAGTGGTTTTCTATCATTGAAAACAAGAGTTTTTAATTGTTTTTGTAGTCACAAAAAAATGCAGCATTGCAACATATAACAGCAGAGATTCAGTCATAGGACAGTAGATCTTCAAATTCTCATATGCAGATTTTGAGCTCTGTTTTAATCCTCTTAACACATGAAAATCAATTGATTTTTGTTAGCATAAAGCAGCAGTTTTCAGCGGCAGAGCATTTAGGATTTCAGTTGAAAACAGCAGTTTTCAATCATTGAAGGGGGCTGGTTTGGTTCTAAAAGAACAAGTTTTCTATCATAGTTTAGGGGGGCAACAAATTTTCAAAGTGCAAAATCAGTGAAGAGAGGAATCTTTCTTATCAAAATGCAGCACCATTTCCAAATGGTGGAATGTCCTTCCAAATTAGTGTCCAAATTTTCTTAAATCAAGGACAATTTTTTGGGATGCATCAGTGTTAAAGAAATAAAGTTGGAAGAACACAATTGGAATGGGTATATTGAGGCAATCTCCTTTCCAATCTCAATACAAAGTCAGGAACTTCTTGTTGCTTGTGTCAATCACTACAATCCTGAGACAAAGGAGATAGGCTCATTGAATGCACAAGTTCTTTGCAAGCTCAGGGGTAGTAGCATATTTTCCATGTTTTGGTCATTTTTCAGTAGAATGCACAAGATTGAGCTGAGTAAAATGACCTATGTTCGTATAATTTTATAAGCACACTTGTTAATTATTTACATTTCTTTACGTTTTAATTATATACAGCTTTATGAAGATTCTAATTTGACTTGCATTCTAAAATATAGAGAATTTACCTAGACTTATCTTATTAAGCCTATAAGTAGCTTTGTTCATCTGTTTCACATGGTAGATCTTTTGAAAACTTTTTGGATAATAGTTTGACATTCATTCCTGTTGAAATGCAGGCCACAGTAATTGACCCTGCAGATATTGATTCTCTCAAGCTAGCATTGGAGAAAAACAATGTAGGTTCTTGAGGTTTTCTCTATTATTCTTTCTCTACAATAGAGACATTGGTGCATTTATGTTTGCCCTTTCATTAGTTTCGTCAAGGCTGGTGGTATGTTTAGTTAACTGTGAATTGTACTTTGCAGGTTTCTTTATTTTTCTCTGAGAGTCCTACAAACCCTTATCTTCGATGTATTGATATTGAGCTAGTCTCCAAGCTCTGCCATAGAAAGGGTGCATTGGTTTGTATAGATTGTACTTTTGCAACTCCTGTTAACCAGAAGGCCTTGGCACTTGGTGCAGACATTGTACTGCACTCAGTGACAAAGTATATTGCTGGTCACAATGATGTAAGTTTGTGGGGTTTTTAAAGAAATGAACTATATCTATTATGCATGATCTTTTTTGATGCAAGTGTTTTCCCTTGTATCTGAATCTCAGTTTTCTACCAGGTTCTGGCAGGCAGTTTGAGTGGTTCAAAGAATGTTATTGGCGTAATACGTGCCTTGCATAATGTTATGGGAGGTGTTCTAAGTCCAGTATGTTCCAAAATCCATTTCTTGCTTTTAAAAATGAGAAAAAGCTCAGGACATGTAGATTCTATTTTAAATTGCCAGTAAGGTGGTTGGAAATAAACAAAGATGGAAACATTTTAAATTTTTTTGCAGATTAATGAAACAATACTGTTATCTAGTACTTATTAAAGTGGAAATATAAGGTCATGCTTTCCTGCTTTTATTTAGTGATCAGTAATCCTAGGCATAATGCTGACTTATTTAGTCATGAAGCAAGTTATTTGTGTTGTGGTGTTCAATGTTTGAGTTATTTGGTAAAACACTAATCAAGTTTATTTTTCAATGCAAGCAGAATGCTGCTTACTTGATCCTTCGTGGCATTAAGACTTTGCACCTTCGTGTACAGCAACAGAATTCGACAGCTATAAGGATTGCCCGTACTTTAGAGGCACATCCTAAGGTAAATAAATGATCAGAGATCACTATATATACATTTCCGATGGTAATTATGAATGTTTAGAATTGTATAAAATGTATTGTTAAGGCTTGATTGGGATGCTCGAGCTGGCTTTTTTTGACAATTCTATATGATTTAGCAAGTCTGCATAATATTTGACATATTAATTATGAAATTGTTTTCCAATCCTCTTAATTTCCAGCCATTCAGTTTACTGAATGAATTATCACTCTCTCTTGATATTGGAGCTTTTGTTGCAATCCCATTGGGAAAGGCATCTCTTTTGGGGAAAAGGTTTCTTTCTGACAATGTTGGGAAATCATACAGCATGAAGAAGACATTTTTTCGTGTATATCCACACACAAACAATGTCAGAGCTTTAATATGAGAATGAGTTCGAGTGCTAAATGAAGAGGAGTATTGTCTCTGGTACAAAATGACAAGAAAGGCCTTGGTGAAACACATCACTATTGGTGGCAAATCTTTGAAATTCATAAGCTGAGAACTTGTGTCGTAGATGAGTGTTTAAAAGAAGTGCGGTTTTTTTACTTAATCCAAATTGATATGAGTAAAAGTCTAAAAGAGTATGAAATTAGTTATTTGTTATGCAATATCTGACCAATATCTTAGACAATTATTGTCAACTGGTAAATTTTAATTTTATTTAAAAATTAAATGTTTACCAAAACATGATTACCGCTCAGAAGTATCACATGTTTGCCTGGAACAGTTTCAATAATGAACTTAACTTTCTAGAGTTCTTATTGATACATACATTTGGGTAAATACCTTTGGGTGCTTCTGCTTGAGCAATGCTCAAGTCAAGTGAGTTGACCCACATACAAAGAACAAAGAAAGTTCTAAGGTGGATGAAATACCAATTCATAAAATGACTTGGTGCCTCTGCATAGGTTGCTGTATGTAACAAGCTACTGCTTCTGTACTTAATAAGCAACTGAAACAAGATAACAGAAATAAAGATTGACCACGAATATTTTTATACAATTTTTTTTATAAATTAAACTAATTGAAATAGAACCGTTTAACTTTTCTACTAGATAGCAGTAATAACAAATGATACTAGAATGAGTAAAAGAGCATATATAATAAAAGATTTATTCTAACTTATGAACATAATGTAAAAGGGCAAGGAGCTTAGAAAATATTGCAAATGTCAGACCATCTGGTTTCTTCATTATTGTGAACTGTCTTTCAAGAGGGAAAGTGTCATCAGGGCGAGTTATTACCCAACCATAGACCTGGTGATCTCCCTATCAACTTTCAACCGAAAGCGGCCTTGCTCTTCACAAGGGTGTAAGCAAGTTAATTGGTCTAAACTCTAATGCCATTTGAGACTGGTGTTTTGACCCTACAGGGCCTACACAATTCTAGTCGGTCACACCATATGAATCTCCTAAGTAGCATGACTTCTAACTAGGTAGTGTATTTGGAGTCCTATTTTGGACCATGCGAACTGACAGACGCTTGCTCTGCGAAGCATCACCTTGGCCAAAGGTTTTCATTTTGCATACACGATTTAAATGTGTTGTCTTGTTCACCACCCTACTCGGTTAGAACCATCATACGAGTTTAGTCTCACAAACCATCAAGGAAGTCTCTTATGCTAAGTGCATATTGACATATCCTAGAGGCACATTAGCACTAAGTTTAGTTACCTTTCATGTTGCAGACTTGTTTTGACAAGATTTACAGTCTTCTACCTTTAAATTTAAGGTCATATTTATTGACTTGCTTTTCTGTTGTTTATGCATTATTGGCTTCATGCTCACGATCATGAGTGGCATACTACATGCCTCCTCATGATCATGGGAATGAGTCCTCAATTCAATAACTCACTGCTAATATCTCTACTTTCACATTGTATCATGTCGTGCAACATGTGAGAAGAGTTCTAAACATATTACGTCTGTTATAACTCTTTGCCTTTATTCTTTCTTGGGTTTTCAAAATCACTTAATGATTTCTGTTATATTTAATCCATATTTTTCCTTTTTAATGGATTGAATCAGGCATTATAAGTTGATTCTAACCATGTTTCCATTTTTAGGTAAGTCTCAGACTCAGTCTGCTATGAGCCTTGTCCGCTCCTTCAACAAGAGAGGGTTACCAAATATTTACTGTGATAACTTTTATAATTCACACATACTCTTAGTAGTGTTTGGAATATAAAATTAGAATCATTTCAATTAATTTATGTTCATTTACTTTTTGCTATTTCAAAGAAGACTCTACAAGGCACATTTCTGCTGTTATGGCTTAATAAGTTAACAGGATATTATGATTTTCACAACTATATTTAAACAATTCATAGAAAAAGATGGATTCCAAGCTTTAAGAAGCTATTGCCTTTCTTATGACAGCTCTTTTGATTTAAAACAGTTGATTCCAAACTGAAAACCTTTTAATTTTTATAAACAAAGGAAGAACTATTTGCATAACTCGGATTAAGCTTGTTCTTCAGACTGAGAATGAACTCCAAGTTCCAAATCCCTCCTTCAGTTATCACCAGATTACTTACCAAGTATTCTCTGCACTTTTCTATTTATGCAGAGCAGTTCATATGTTTTATATTCCCATCTTTTTCAGAATCCCCAAAATATGGCTTGCTTTTCTCTATTTATCATATGGACTTCAAATTCTATCTTTTATCACTTATTTTAAGTAGTTATATGAATTCCATTTAATTTGGAGAAATTTCCATTTCATTTCCAAGAATTCATTTCGGTGACGAGGATAATTCACTCACATTGGTGAGTTCATTGAGTTTCCTGCTTAATAGCTAGTGGCGGCAGCCTCATATGCTTTATGCGATGAAATAAAGCTCTAATAATGTTCGCTTATTAATGGACAGCTTCCCAAAGTTTAGGCCCCAAGCTTGAAATGCTTTTAATATATAAGAATTGTGGCCGTTCGTTTAAGTCTATAACCACATAAAGAATATGGGCATTATCGAGTTTGCCTCAAAAGATATATGTTTTGAAATAATGAAGTTGCTCGCACAAGTGAGCATGGCCTTTGGCCATTACATTCATTTATTACTACATTGGTAAGCTCTCTAGTATTGATAACGATACTCTATGACCATAATGTATACAATATAAGGCCCATATTACACATAGGTATATATGTATACACTAAAATGTCGTGTGTGTGTGTGTGTGCGTATTCATATAAATATATACTCCATATAGCATACAATTCATAGTCATTATATAGATATAATACATTTTAATTAATTTAAAGTTAAATCCAATATATAGATATGATACATATGTGTGTGTGTGTGTGTGTGCGTATTCATATAAATATATACTCCATATAGCATACAATTCATAGTCATTATATAGATATAATACATTTTAATTAATTTAAAGTTAAATCCAAAATGATCATCAATACTATTATTATTGAGCTTGGTTATTCGATGGCTAAGGTCAACACCAAGAGTATATGACAAGAAGGTGTGCTAACTTCTCCACTAGCAAACTTGAATCAACTTAATTAGATACCTAGGACACAACTCAACACTAGGCTCAATCTACAAAACATGATAGGACCACACTTATAGGTTTGGAGACTCAGATGGCAATCTTGACCAATCAATTGCTTACCTCCCATTCCCAATGATACATTTCTTCCCTTCTCAAAGGATAATGAATTCCTTGCATCCACTAGGTTAAAATAATGTAGTTAGTCCAGAATCTCATCATTAGCTCTAACATGTATAAACACGATTAAATAACTCATTTAAACTTAATGATTTTTCAATCAAAATCATTTTAATATGCATTATGAACCACACTGTTCAACGATATAAAACAACATCATATATCAGTGCATTAAAACACAACAAAATACTAGGGAACAAGAGGGATGGAACAAGAGGGTTAACTTGTCGATCATTGATCTTGAGTTGGCCCCCCTTCAAGAGCTTCTCTCCAAGGTTCATGTTCCTGATGTGCTGATTGAGGATTATTTTGTTTGGGCCTTCTCTACCGATGGTTCTTTTTCAGTCTCCAAGGCTTTGGAAATACAGGTCACGTCCTTTTATCCTCACCCCTTTTGGGCCTTGGTTTGGAACCTTGTTGTTATCCCCAAAGTGAATATCTTTTTCTGGCTCCAGGCTCAAAACAAAATTATCACCATTCTTGTGGATATTGGTAATGTTACCCCTCTAGAGAAAGGCTCTTTTGTTATTGACTCTAGCCATATGATTAAGAATGTGAAGGATGTTACAGATAGCCAGAGTGCCCTATTTTTATAGATGGTAACGAAGATTAATGCTTTGAAGGATAAATTTATCCAAAATTCAAATGTGCAGAACATGGATAAATTTTTTGCCACTATTCAAGAGCTGGCTAAAGGAATAAAGGATTTGAAGGGCGGGCATGATCAACGCATCAAAGTGCTGGAGGAGTCCCTTGCTAAGATTTAGGAGAAACTGAGGGTTGGTGTTGCTGTTAGCCAGACGGCCATGGAGAATAGCTCCGAGGACCTTAAGCAGTTGAATGTCCAAGCTCAGGCTATCCAAAATATCTCCAAAGGAAGGTGCGGATTCCCCTAATGTCAGTGTCTAATCTGTGAGGATGGCTGTCGCCCATGAATTGGCTTCTGGTTCTTCACCCAGTCCTCATACTAGGCTTCATAGCAGGGACAAGGGTTTAACTCCCATTGACAGTATAGTCGATAAGGTGCGTAATATTAATCAGGACTTGATTCAAAAGAACGAAAAATTAATGAAATCTCTGTAAGGTCTTCAGGGCTTTGTTCCCCTGTTTCTGGTGTTCTGTTTTTGCTTATGTCCAATGGTTGGTTAGCGTTTGTTTTCTGTGACTGGATGGTTTTGTTGTAAAGGGTTTCAGGTCCCTTCAAAACCTGTTTTCCCTAATAAAAAACATAGTAATATTTCCGAACCCATATTCTGAGCAAAATATTAGTCCTTACAAGTTTCTCTAAATATGGGGGTGTCCAAGGCATCTATACTAACTAGTCAACAGTCCTGCTATTTTCCAACCATCTATGAACTGACAAGTCTATTAACTAGATTGTTGATAGTTAATTTACAGTGTGAATGAACCTTGGAAACATGATGTATAATATAGTTGACATTGGATAATAGGACATCTACAGACAATTTCTTTCTGATTAGACCTTCAATCTCATATATTATAAATGGAGATTTTATATTGATAATTAATAACAGTTCATGATAGTAAGAGTCAGTAGACATATTATGGTTTACTTCACCTTGTTTCATTTGGTCTTCAGGTTACTCGTGTGCATTACCCTGGCCTTGAAAGTCATCCAGAGCATCACATTGCCAAACGACAAATGAGCGGATTTGGCGGTGTGATCAGTTTTGAGGTAAGTGTCTTTTCAACTTTGCATTTGTATTATCATGTAAGCTGAGATGCTTGTTTGACTGAAGTCAAGAACTGAATATATATCTACTGTTGATCATTGTGTTGCAGATTGCTGGAGACTTGGAGGCTACCTCCCGTTTTATTGATTCACTAAAAATTCCTTACATTGCCCCTTCTTTAGGAGGCTGCGAAAGCCTTGTAGAGCAGCCAACCATTATTTCTTACTGGTATGTTCATTTTTATGCCCCTTTTCAACTTGATTCTACTTGAGTTTGACTTTTATTATTGTAGGTTGGTACTATGTAGGCCAGACATATATAATGTTATTCTAGTCACTTCAGTGTTTACTCATGTTTGTTTGTTGATTTCCTCTGAAATAATGCCTTTTCTTTCATGCTGAGATTTCTTATCTTTGTGAAGAAACTAACTTATGCCTGAAGAGGCATGATTTTGTGATTGGCTGCACTTTAGCTAAATTTAGTAAATTTTTTCAACAGGGACCAGAGCCCTGCAGAGAGAGCCCGTATTGGTATTAAGGACAATTTAGTTCGGTTTAGCTGTGGTGTGGAGGACTTTGAAGACATTGAAAATGATATCTTACAGGCTTTGGAAGTCATATAGTGGTGTAGGGTATTATCTTTGACCTAAGTGGAACTAATCTGGCTCTCTTTTGCGTTTGATGACATCAATAATTTTTGCTTATGGTTAAACAAACATTATTGATGGCAAAGCGTTCATCATTGAAAGGAAATGGTGAACTTTGTCAAGCTTTTATTCGTTACAGGCTCTGGGAGTGGTAATTTTTATTACAACAGGTTATTTCTGAATTTCATCACAAGTGTTTGTAACTTTGTAGCACTAGGCATGAAATAAAAAGAGGGGCATTAATAGAAAAAAATCTCTTTAAATTTTTAGCTAAAACTAAAAGTGAATTCATAACATCCCAAGTCGTCTATATATTTGCTGTGGTGACAATTGTTTTGTACCGTGTTCATATATTGGTTGTGTGAGTTTGTGTTTATCTGATTGTTACATTTAATTTTATAGTGCAGAAGAATACAGGTTCTCAGTTAATTGTTTGAATAAAAACCAGTGTTCCATGGGTACGCGTGGACCCCCTTGCCCCCCCCACCCCCCACAAAAAAAAACCAGAGTCCCCTCTAGGGAACGTTTCTGAGACTTGGGCTCTTGGGGGAAATGTCCCCCATAGCACCATCATCTGCTACCTTTGCCGGGGATGCCACTGGGTCACTTGCTATATGGCACATGTCATTACATTGTACATACTGATTGCAACCTTTAACGTCTTTCTAGTTTGGTGGTTTCCTACAGTCCAAGAATAATGTTTGTTGGTGTATTTGTACAAGTTATAGCCACACAATTTTAAAATGATAAAAAATTGCTGACTTATAGGGTGCCAGAAGCGATTCATAAAAGCTATAAGATTGTGGAGACTGTAAAAGCTATACCAGCTTATGGGTAAAAGGGGTCTCGCACGTTATAACAAAGTATCTTGGTTTGATGCACACTGTTGAGACATGGACCGGCTAGGACTCGAGCCTAGGACCTTCCATACGCCGCTGGAGTGCTCTACCACTAAGCTACTGGATCCTCTTGGAGCAGTCCATCGTCAGTCCAGGTGTGGCTTATTTCCAACACCAACACCCCCCCTTAAGCCACACCTTTCGTGTGCTTGGGGCTCATAGCCTGGATCTGGCTCTGATACCAAGTTGAGACATGGACCGGCTAGGACTTGAACCTAGGACCTTCCATACGCTGCTTGAGTGCTCTACCACTGAGCTACTGGCCCCTAGTCCATCGTCGGTCCAACACAACATTTTTTTGTCCTTTTAAGAGTTTATCCTTTGTGAAGACCAAACCATAGTAGCATTGCACTCAAAAGCCTGCTCGAGTAATCATGACTTCCTGCATTTGTCATGTTGTTTTGTAAGATTTTCGTAAGCTATATTAAAAGTGGTTTTGATTTTTTTTGGATGTATCGATTTTGGCTCATGTTTACGCTTAAGAGATAAAAACCAAAGTCAGACCGGAGATTTCTGTTGTTTACTTAGTTTTTCAAAAAGTGATATATAAATGAAAGTGTGGGGCTCACGTCAACATTAGAGAGAGCAAAATTAGACTGGTAGATATATCAAAGCAAAACTAGATCGCGTTTTTTGGTTTAGGGTAAAGGTATTTTCTTCGAGTTTTATTATGAATAGATTTGTTTTAGAAATACAAATTTTCTGTTAATTTATACATCCATTAGATAAAAATGTAGGACCCTCTAAATGAGCAGATCATGCGATGGAAGGACCTACTTTTTAAAGATTAGCCATTTTTTTTTAATAAACCCTCTTAGTAAGAATAAATGTTATTCTTAAATTATGCATTTTTTATTATTATTTTATAATGCTCATTGTTTATTCTTACCTATGTGCAATATATTTTAGTTGAGATAATGTTTTTTTATATTTTATTTTTTCAAATCGTTTATTGCTTATCAAATTTTAAATTGATTAATTCAATCACATACTTTTGTAACACTTTGTCAATATAATGTAAATGGACTGTTACCAAGGACCAAATACAAGCTCTTCTATATGAGGACAATACCACTTTATGGTTAGATGAAAATGAGAATCACATGTGGAAAAGGACTTCTCAAGATGGAAATGAGTATGTGTCACACTTTGGGGTAGAATTGTTAGGCTTATGTGCCTATATGGCATGGTTATTTGTGATGGCATGAAGGCTTGGCCAAGATCCAAGGGGATATCACATGTAAACCCTACAATTGTCAAAGTGTAGTGGATTGTGTGATATGTTCCCAAAGCTCTATGTCTAGGTTGTTAGAGTCCAATATTGGAGCCTCCCTATGGAGTTGAAATATGATCATATGCCTCTTCTTTTTAAATTTGGCATACACATGATTGGTATACATATGGAGCAAAACTAACAGGTGCACAAGAAAGTCCACTCATGGTAGAATTCTTATGAATCAAGAAAATCAGAAGCTCTTTGCTGTTTTTAATATTAAAGCAACAAAACAAGGGTGCTGGCCCTCAATACAAAGACTAGCCAAAATGGCACTTCCACAACAAACAAAAATGTTGTCACAAGCAAAAGATAGGCAAAAAGTAACCAGTCAAAGTGAGACCTAGTTCCCAAATCAAGGAGGGGCAAAGGTACTCAGGCCTTGAACAGGAGGGAGTTGGGTTAGGGGGGAAGACTTCCCCTTCTGCCTACGACGAACAATTGTCCATGCAATATTATCATCAAGAGAAGGATTAACTGGAAGGGACTCCGTAGGGTTACAATCGATAGTGGCAACAGAGGAGTGTTGTAGGGCAACAAAAGGATGTTGCAAAACAAGAAGCTGCTACAAAGAAACAACATCAGGAGCTAGAGTTGACACAGTAGAGCAGAGCTGTAAAATAAGGGCAGCAACTTCAATTGCCATATCTGTAGCATCATCAGCAACAACGGGCACCTCAACATCCTAAGAGGAATCTACAGAGTCCGCATCTGATGCAAAGATAGTCAAGTGGTCAGAAGTAGCATCCTTCCACCATGTAGCAGCTCCTCTATGATGTGAGATAGAACAATTTGAGGCAAGATGACCCGTAGAGAAGCATTTCCTACAACGAAATAGGAGGCCTCAAGTCTAGCAATTGTGTCCAAAGCCTGTCCCCAACCATGAGAACCACATCTCCAGGAATAGGAGAGGAGATGTCAATGTCAACCAGGATACGAGCAAAAGTGGAGTGGCCCATAGAAGTAGTGGTCTCATCTACCTTTAAAAAACAACCAATAGAATTACCAATAGCCTCATAACAAGATTCTTCCCAGAAATGGAGTGGAAGGTTTTGAAGGCGAACCCAAACTAGACGCACATTCAATGGTTCAGTATGGGGGTTAAAGGAAGTTAACTAAGGCTTAATGGAGTGGGAGTGAGCTCCCCAAGCTCACAATCCAAAACCAAATTCCTGTCATTCGAAGAAGAAAATGAAGCAATAAAAAAGCCTTTAGCACAAGGAAAGAGCTCAATATTATGAGCAATCGAAGGCTTCCAGGAGTCACTTACCTAATTATGGAGGTTCTATAGCAAGGGCCATAATCCAGAGAATCTGCACACCAGGGCACAATGCTAGTAGAACTCAATATTGTCCACAACGTCTTGCCCACATCCCACCACTAGGGAGGACTTAACATAGGGAAAAGGATGAATACCCCTTTGAGGGTTGGGTAGTAGATTTGGCAACTTGAGCAAAGCTGCGTTTCCAAGCAAAAGAAGGTTTTGGTGGGGGCCAAAGTCTACCCAACACCAAGAACCACACTCTTTTGAGAATCAACGACACCAATTGGCAACCCATCGACAACAAAACCACCTAGACCAGTAGGGGGTCGAGAGGGGCCCGAATCAGTAGCAACATGGGAGGAATGGGTGCATGATCCCACCAAAACATAAGTAGTTGCGAGAGGACCACGACTAATGACCAATACAACAGATGCAACTGGCACAGAACTTGCATAGCATTTTGAACGAGAGTGGGCAGGAGAGCCGTTGAGCGCCATCGTTTGGAAGCTCTTTGCTGTTACACTTTAACAACACTTTTAGTTAGCTAAAAACAACATAGAAGGCAAAGAAAATAGTAAAGCAAGAGATTATATTTGTAGTAGTATGATAATACCTTTAATCCACAAAGCTTTAAAGGTGTGTATGAGATCTTGACCTATGAAGGGAGCTTCAAACTTTTTCCCAACTAACCCTTGGTATGACAAAGAATGCAAAATTGCAAGATCCTGTAAAGAGAGAGAGACATTGAAAATATGAAAAATTATAAAAAAGTTGATAAAAAATAAAAAGGAAAGTTTGTGATTTTAAGTAGAAAGGAATTAATTAGATAATACCCTTGATCCATAAAGCTTTCATGGTGTGTAAGAGATCGATCTAGGAGGGGAGTTTCAAACACTTTCTCCACTAACCCCTGGCATGACATAATGCAAAGTTGTTAGAATAAAGTTAGAAAAACATTGAAAATATGAAAAATTACAAAAAGCTAATAAAATATAAACAAGAAAGTTTGTGATTTAAAGGAGAAAGAAATTAATTTCTTTGGGGAAGCTAACCCTAAAGGTTTTTGGTAAAAACTATAGCAAAAGAGAAAACAAATGGAAAATAATATTACAAATATACATTGGTTAGATTATGTGAAACTCCCTTATGAACGAATGCAAGAGAAATGTAGCCCTCCCAAGTGGAGGATATCAAACAAGGTATAAATAATTTAGCAAGTGCCAAAGCTCAAGACATTGATAGGTTGCAAGCAAAAATTTTAAAATGGGGTGTCGAGGCCTTGGCCCCACACATCAAAAGAACTTTAATCATTTCACACAAAGTAACTTCCCAATTGAGTGTACGATTGATATCGTCATTCCTTTACACAAAAGCGGTGACATCAATAATCCTTCTAATTATTGTACAATTATGGTAAATCATTTTCTTGAAAACTTTTTGTGCGAATCATAGAGCACAAAATCAATAGATAAGCAAAAAAAAAAGGTAAAGGGGCCAAGGAGCAAGCTAGTTTCATGCCAAAACACTCTACCGTTGATCATTGCATCACTCTTAGAAATTCATTGAAAAAACTTGGGACACCCAAGGTGGAAAGACCTTTTGTTGCTTTGTTGATTTCAAAAAAGCTTTTTACACTATTCCGAGGGACAAGTTGTGAAGTAAAATGGATGAACTTGGGATTCCGAATGATTAAATTTGTCCACAAGCTCTTTATGAGTAGGTTAGAGCTAGTATCATAACTAAAGAGGGTATGTTGGAGCGCTTTGGTAGCGATATTGGAATCAAATAGGGTTGTCCTCTTTCCCCCATGTTGTCTAGTTATATATTGATAAACTAGAAGAAAGGTTAAACAGTGGAATGGGAGAGGACATTCAGATAATTGGTTATGTGGTGAAGTTGCTACTATATGCAAATGATCTTATTCTAATTGTAAAATATGCCTAGGGAGAACATTTGAAGGCTTTAGAATACTTTTGTGAGAAGGTCAAGATGAAGTGAACACTAGCATAACCAAAGTCCTGATCTTTTTTTTTTTAAAAAGGAAGAAGCAACAAGTTAATTTTATCTTCAAAGGAATTTATTTGGAGATAGTGGAAGAATACAAGTATCTAGGAATTGATTTTCACAATAGGTTCAATTGCGAGGCATGTAGGACAAATATGATTCAAGGAGAATGGTGAGCTTCCTACCTTCTTCAAAATAGGTGCAAGAAAGTAGAGTTATGGGATTGGAAGACCAAGAAAATCCTTCTCGGTTAGATGAAAATGAGGATGGATATATTTGTACCTTCTTTAGAATAGATCCATACAATTGGGTAGCAATGAGGGAAGCCATAATAACCCTTTATGATTAGATGAAAATGAGGATCACATGTTGAAAATGATTCTCAAGATGGAAATGGGAACATGTCACACTTTGGTGCATAATTGTTTGGCTTATGTAGCGTATATGACATGGCTATTTGTAATGACATGGAGGCTTGGACAAGATCCGGGGGTATCATGTGTAAAACCTACAACAGTAAAAGTAAGGCGGTCTATGTGATATGTTCACAGAGCTCTATGTCCAAGAGTTTAATATTGGGGCTTGCCTTATGGAGTTGAAAGATAATCATATGCCTCTCCTTTTTAAGTTTGGCATACACACAAATGATATACATAGAGAGTAGAATCAATGGCAACACAAGAAAGTTCATTCTTATGTCAGAAAACATTTTGAAGGTTGGAAATTTGAATGAGCTTTTTGAGGAGATGAGGCTTCATAAAATGACAAGCTTTGCTTGACAATTATCTGTAGTGTATTAGAAATAATATATGGTTAGAACCATTTAGATAATGCTACATACATTTCAAAGCCATTATTAGGTGAGAAATTTGTGGTAAGATGATTATAGCTTGAAGTTGGCAAGTCTCTTTGGCTATAAACGCTGCATTTCTTTGATATTCTTCACAATTTTTTAAAATTTTTATTTAAATTTTTGTTTGGGATCCTTGCTTCTAATTTTTGCTGCCTAGATTCCTAATTGTTTTTAACCTCATGTAAGTGAGCATAGGAAAGCACATCAAATTTGCAATTGGTATTTTTGTTCGAACATGAAGCTATCAAGTGACACATTTTTTTGTTTTACATGTGGTAGTTTTTTGTAGTTGAGGCAGTATGTCTAGTTTTTCTTTGCAATTGTTCTTGGTGTATTTACAAATGATATATAATTAAGACCATTTAGATTATATTGTTTTCATATCAAAACCATTACTAAATAATTGACAAATTTTGTGCTAAGTTGATTACTACTTAAAATTGACCTTTGAAGTTGTCCTTTGATATTCTTCTTGTTTTCTCAAATATTTAATTTTAATTTTTGTTTGAGATCCTTCCTCGTGTTTTGCTACCCTATACAAATATTTTGACTTATGGTACACATTGTCAAACTAAATAGTTGTAACCCCTAAAGTGAGGAATGATCGTTTATAATGTCTGTGAATAAAGTTGGTTTGTGAGGGTTTAATTGTTTCAAAAGCTCAAGGATTGACTAGAGCTTGTTGTAGACACCTAAAAACGTCTCATCGATTATATGCTTATTATTCGTCTTATTAATGAAATGATTCTTTAATTATTTAATTAAGCTAATTATTTATTCTTCTAAATTAATTTAATCATCATGCTTCAACATTACTAATTATCCTATTTCTATCTTCTAAATGAATTAACCAATTAATCCCCCTTCTTATATTAATTACGAATTAATCCTTTATTTAAATAATCTTTATTATTCAATTAAATTCCATTTCTAATAGTTAAATGATCTATTTAAATTATTTAATTAACTATTTTATTCTTTTAATTCAAATTCAAATTATCCCCAAATTCCAATTTCAAATAATTTCAATTAATTTCAATAAATGTGCATTTCAATTTCATGATTTTGAAAGTCAAAATTCAATCTAAATGCAAAATCAAATTGAATTTCAAATAAAAAATCCTACAACACATGCTAGAATTCTAATTGATCAATTAATTCAATTATCTCATCAATTAACTCAGTTAACTCCTCAATCATCTTTTTCAACTCTTAAATAACTTTTTCTAACATGCAATTAGATTAGTCATCTCCCTAGTTAACTCTGTTAACTAATCAATCTATCTATTTATCTATTCAATCTATTCGTTTGACAATTCAATCAATTGAGTTCCACCTCTCAATCAATTCAGTTCAACTATAAATCAACTTTTGAGCTTAATTGAGTTCCACCTCTCAATCAATCTTTCTTCAAAATCTATAAATTCAACATCAATTCTCCATTTTTCATAATCATGAACTTCGAATCTTTGTGCCATTTAGCAGGTTAGCAACACAATATCTGAGAGCCAACATTACTCAAGGAAGAGAAGAACAATGGAAGCAATGTTGCAAATAGAGAGTTTTTCATTTGATTAATTGTCTAATTTGCAAATCTTTTATTGATGTTCACATTTAGATTTGCTTAATTAGTTGGGCTTTTCGTGATTTCCCTTACCCTAATTAGCATTATCGATGATTTATTTTGACATGAAAACAATGGTGAACCCGACGTGAACCCACAACTAATTTTCCTTTCATTTTTTGTGTTTTTGTAGGTCCTTTGTATGAACTTTTGCAGATCCTTATCATTTCACATTGGTATCAACATAATTCCGCACGCGAATAGATACCATTTCGCATGCGTTGAAAGAGAGTTTCGCATCCGTAGGTCGGATATTTTGCATCCATCCAAGATGAAAACATAGTAAAGAGATTAGGTTGTTCCTGTTTGCGACCGTTTACTCTTTCCGATTGTCATTCTTTTTTGTGATTCTAGAAATTCTGTTAATTAGTTTTATAGTTTGTCTAACATGCATCTAACCTCATGGCATGCAAGGTGAGATTTAATATTTCAAGTTCTAGAAGGCGAGTTGAAAAGAAAAGACAACAAAAATGTTTCTAGGAAACCCTAAAGGTAGAACTAACAAAAAAAGAACAGGAATTGCAGATTGCCTTTTTTCAATATCAAAAACTTGTCCTAGGCTATGTTCGGAAATACAAGACAATACAAGGGACAAATTTGAGATTTTAGCTCTCTGTTTTGTTAAAATTCTACTCTAACCCTCTGTTTTTTGCAAGATTTCTTACTTTTAATTTTGCCTCTGTTTTTTGATTCACATACATTTTGTGGTTGTTTTGCATTAGTTATGGTAGAATTTCGCGTTAGTTTTGTCAGTATTTCGCATGCGTATTGATTGGGTTTCACATTCATTTTGATATAATTTCGCATTAGACTGATAAAATGTTTTCTCATTTTGACTCGGGTTTTTCATTTCTCTTTTGATTTTTGTGCTTCTAACATTCTGTCTGCAGCGTGTGGTGAGGAAAATAGGCAAGACTCGATCTGTCCAAAACTATTCTTAAAACTACTAACATGTGTGATTGCAGGATCTTTTAGTTTTTAACTCACACTTCGTTTAGTGCTTTACAATGGACATGCATGAATTTCACACTTCATCTTTGGTGCTTTAAAATGGACATATACACAATTCACACTTCAATTTGGGCTTTAAAATGGACATGGATCTATCTTATGTTAACTTAGCTTACACATTGCGATGTTTAAAGGGAATGAATTACTGTTTATTGTGTCTTGAGTGCTTGCTCGATTTGTAGGGTGGACCCACTGTTGCATTGAGTACCTTTCCACTCGCCTTCAGGGTATTGGGAGAGAGGAAAAGGTGATAACTGTTGGCAATTGACACTCAATTGGTTGGTTTCACTATGTTGTCATTGATGACAACATGGTATTTTGTTCCGACTTCATGTTTTGGTTTATTTGTGTACCAATAGACACTTCACAGACACTACACCGACATCGGTAGGACATAAGGATTTCTTTGGTTACCGGCAATGCAGGTCGACATGGTTTAGAAAAAGGTTATCGGTATTGGAGGCCAACATCTCTTGGATCTGACATCGACAATTGTTTTTAATATTTATGCATTCATGTTATCTAGCCGACATGTAATTTGATATTGTAATTATCTTTGTAAGCCGACATAAGACATGATAAATTGTATAGGGTATATAGGTCAATTTGATAGATCATTTTGATATCATCATCATGCAAATATATAATTGGAAGGAGATAATGAAGGAGATGAGAAATATATCAGAGAGATTATGTATGTGAGGATATTTATGTAAGGGTTATTTTGGTAAAGGGTTTAGGGTTTCAGACCGGAACATACAAAGCTTAAACCGAAATTGTATTCTGGCATAGAAGATTCTATCTTAGTAGTTTAACACTTCTTCGGATTGTAGTCTGGATTTATATGTAGTCAGTGAGGCTCCTTCTGTGATTGAGCAATGTGCTCTAGGTTGTAAGCCTTCTCGCAAGTGCAGACCCCTTATATTTTGTAATATCTCTTCATATGGCTAGTGGATTGATATTGTGGGTCACAAATCCCACCGTGGTTTTCCTCTTTGAGGTTTTCCACGTATAATTCTGTGTGTTATGATTCTCATTTATGTGATTGGCTTATTGGTTGCTTTACTTGTTTCAATTCTGTATGTATCGGTATACGGATTGGTGTATGCATGTTTTAATAAGGCTAAAATTGATCATTCTAGTATAACACTGATTCACCCCCCCTCTCATTGTTATTGGATTCCAACAATAACGAAACCTGCTTTTTCTTGTAGTAGTTGAGGGATATCTTTGACTGCTGATTTCATTACCTCACAAAGGTATTTTGAATTGGGATGCGTTGGAGATATCATCTCTCCCAGCGTACACTTGAGCGGGTTTTTTGAGCCGCTATATAAATGGAGTATCATCCCTCAAAATTTTATTACGAACCAATTTAGTATCCAAAAATCCTTACATTTAATGGTTCTAGGTGTGCAGATCGTACCCCATAGATACCCCTCATGTACCTTTCATAATGAGACATAAATTCCCCAATGATAAGATCTTCAAATCTTCAGGGTGAGAGAATCTGGTATGCCCGAGAAGTGTGTGCTGTGGAGTGGAGCCAATGGTACCAGAATCTCTATCTATCCATTTTGCTTGCGTATTTTGTTGCGAGGGCCCCATTGAATAGTTTCCACTTTCCTGCCTAGGCTTGTGTTTTCAATTTTATGTTAATCGCTCATGTTTTGGACTAGTAAAAGATCAATCAAATCCGGGCTAATTCAGACCCTTCCTCACTTAACTCTATTTTTTTAGAGTGTGTCAAAACAAGTCCATTTGGCCATACAGTATTTTCTATTTGCATGCTATGTTTTCAAAATATCTCGAAACAAATATTTGTCCTCAAACAAGACCACACAAACAACAAAGCTCAATCAACAAAAAAATTGCGGACACGGTCCTAAATTTAGAACAAAAACATCTTTTTCAAATCCTTTGCGATCATAGGTTTGTCTATAGTCCATAAGTCTCATAGTCCTTGCATAGTCTTTGTATAGTTTATAAATAGTCCTCATTTTGCACTTAGAATCATGTCCAAGCTTGTCATTTAATCTCCTTCCACTAGTCCTCGCATAGTCCTCATTTAGTCCTTTGGCTTTGGGTCTCATTAGTTGTATATTCATCTCAACAATCATTCCCCATTTAGAAAGAGTCTTAGAGCATGCTTCAATATGGGCTTACCAGGTGATGGTTTCTTCCCATTCATGCAACCTGATCTAGGGCCAAACGACAATCAAGAAGAAGTCATTGATGGTCTAGTGAACCTTGCTTGGAGAGTAAGAAGAAGTGTTTCCCAATATCAGGGAGTTGAATTTGTCATAGAGGATGAACTAAGGGAAGCTCGTAGAATTGAGAGAGAAGTCACACAAGAAATCATTCAACAAAGGCTTGAAAGGCTTAGGCTACAACAACAAACTGCTCGTCCAAATCCTCAACAAAGCATCCTGATAACATCCTAGTTTGCATACATAGTTTGTCCTCAGGTCAAGTTCCTCATTGAGTTGCTTAGCAAGTCATCATTAGATTTAGGTGTTGGATTGTTTTAGTTCCATAGAGGTTCTTAGTGCCCATAACAAGATCGCAAAAGGCTAAGAGTCCAATGGACTCAGACAATGATCCATTATTTAACCCCACCTGGAACATGGATATGTCGACATATTCACACTCACAACCTTGAAGGGGAGTAACATTACGAACATTACCGGTAGACATGAACCACATGTCGTCAATAGACGAAATGTAATAGAACTTAATGACAAAAGAACTAGATGCTGCCCAACAAGACTTGCAAATTCTCATGGTCACAAAATCTCTTCTTAATCACAACAGGGATATCTCTCTCTCCCTTTTAATACAAAATGGAGCTAAGTTGCCCTCAAACTTTGACTTTACAACAATCTTGCTAGCTTGGGTTACTTTAAACCAAGGAATGAGTCAAACACCATTTTCAAGCTCTATACACAGTACAACTCAAAGTACACAAGCAACAACAACTCAAGCCACTGTGGCTTCAACTCAAAACTCACAATCTGGCACTATATCCTCAATAACAAACATAGCCTAATGTATCAAGTACCTCAACACAAAGTCAAATTAGCACTGCTCAGATCAACACCTCCACAAGTAATTCCCAACCTTTAGTATCAGTCACTGTGGGATCTACTTATAGTGGTCAAAGCTTGAATCAAGGTTTCACCAATCTACACAGATCAAATCAACCCAATACAAGAGCACAATTCACTTACTTTACACCACCTAACGGGGCTCATAACACAACTTCATAATTAAAGAACACATTTCAACAATCCCCAATATACACAAACACTAATCCTTTTGTGGGGAACATGCATACAACAAGTGTGTCTTTGACCCAGTCAAAGACCCTGGCTCAACAAGTACAAAAAAAAACAGAAGCAGATGGTAACCATGCAATCTGGAAATGAAAAGAAGAGCTATACAATGGAGGATCTGCATCTTTATCCTTTTGATCAGACTTTATACATGCCACCTTTTTCCTTACATTTTGAAACTCCCAAATTTGACAAATACAGAGGAAAAGGTGACCCCAAAGATCACATCAGGGAATTCTTCATTGCTTGCATTGAGGTAGCTAATGAAGACACATATTTGATGTGTCTATTTTCTAAGAGTTTGGCTAGATCAACATTAGAATGGTTTTCACACAAATTTCTCTCACAATATAGATAATCTAGTAACTTTGATGGATTTGTGTGCTGCTAGACAGAGAGAAGGTAAAACTTTTGCCCCATTTCTACAACGTTGGAGATCTCTTTACCACATATACCCCAATCATATTCCAAAGGTAGAACAAGTAGACATTTTCATTGAAAATCTTGTTCCTCAAGTCAAATACCCATTGCAAATGCAGTGACTCAACACTTTCAAACAAATTACAGAGAAAGACTTAAAATGTGAGAAAGGTCTTGTAGAACAAGGCATCCTTAAGAATAGTAAGGAAGGTGACATGACCAGTAATGCACACAACGAGAAACCGACATTATGGTCTAAAAAAAAAAATGTGACAAATGATGGGGTTGTAGATGCCCATGTACTCAACAAATCTCAACCAGTAGTGTCACTGCAAGGACCATTTAATTCCTTTATGCCAAATAAAAATGTCATAACACTGCCTAAGGTCCGACCATATGAAATGGGTCCCTTTAAACTGACTTGGTGAAACAACAATGATTTTTGCGATTATCATTGCACTAAAGGCCATAAGACATCCAACTATTATAAACTTAAGAACTTTATTCAAGATCTCATAGATCAAGGTGATATCACTGTCGACACCAATCACACTATCTTCAAAGACCCATTCATCAAACTTGATAAAGGAAAAGCTTATAGTTATGGAACACAAGAAAATGTTGCAAACTACACGAACGTAGCTTATGATTACACAATCAACACCACCAACGCAGGAGATACGGTAGTTGCCACAATCACCGTCAACCCAAGAAACAAAGATTATGTAATTGTTACTTGCCGATCAAAGGTTACATTGCAAGGAGTACCTTCTAATCCACCTCTACCAACAAGCGACTACAATGTTGTTGATTAGTTAAAGAAAACTCCAGTGCAAATATCACTCTTCAAATTACTTTGTATTTCTCTGAATCATAGAGCAATCCTAGATAAAGCACTTCAAGACTGTTGTTTCGAGAGACATTGATGAGAACACAATCCAAGCTATGGTTGGAAGTCTAGCTGTTTCTCCTCGTGTTGCATTTACATGGCAAGATGTGCCAACAAACAGACTTAGACATAATGACCCCTTGCATCTAGAAGCCAAGAAAAAGATCAGAAGGGTATTGATAGAAGGAGAAGTTGGCCTCAATATATGTACTCTCAATTTGATTAAAGCTTTGGGTTACTCACAGTTTCACATTGATCCAACAAAAAGGATAAATATCAAAGCATATGATGATGAGGAATTCCCATTGAAAGGCGTGGTTATTTTGCCTATACAAGTAGGACCCGTTATCACATATGTCACATTCCAAGTGCTGGATAAAGAACTAGGGTAAAACATGCTATTGGGTCGCCCATGTATACATGTCATGTAGGTCGTGCCTACAAATTTTCATCAATGTGTTAAGTTTCCATATAATGCAATCAAGATAACAATACAAGGTGACCCAAACCCTTTCCAACATTGCAATTACTTAAGAGCAAGTACTTATAACTAGGTTCCTATCAATTAGGCAGCTCCTCTCACCTCACAATTGGAATCACTGACAATTACAAAAACACAAACATCTTCATCACATACACCTACTACACCTCCGTTACAGATTAAGGATGAAGGTTGTGGAGAATAATCATATTCAAGGAAACTATTTGTTGGGAAGTTGTCTTTATCTCCTAGGTATTTTGGGAGAGTACCACTAAATTCAGTAAGTCAAGACAAAGGGAAATAAATAATCAGGTATTCAGATTCTTGTTCATTTGTCTAATGGAGAGAGTTACAAGAAGAATCCTTAGATGAAGATGTGAACAAATGGTTATACAAGGATGGGGAAGATCATGTTGCAATTAAACTCCCTTTAGATCAGTATGGAAATGGCTTCAGAATGTTCCAGAGGCACAGTTATAACGGTAAAACAGGACTGGGGTCACATGCTCAAGGCATCATAGAGCCCATACTACCTTCAGAGAACCCAAGAAATCAAGGTTGGGATATAGCAACACGACAAGAAGATCAATAATCCAACCAGATACCCCAGTAATACTAAATATGCCAATTTCAGCAACACACCAATCTACCAATGTAACTATCAATCATGTTTCTTCTACACAAAGCAACTTGTCAATGATTGTGTGTCCACCATTGTCACATGCGAATGTGGTAATGGAAACCAGAATAGCACCAACAAATGAATCCAATACTCGATTCGCATTAACATCCTCTATAAGTCCATCAATGGAAATCGATATAGTACCAACTAGTGATACAAATATCAGAAGACCAAAATCTCTCATCTGAGGGATGAATGATGTCTCAATAACAGAACAAGGGTCAACAAGTTATGGTAATCTTCCATTAATCATAAATACTACACAGTTTTCTCTCACTCCAATTGAAGAAGAACCTTATGAAGGAGGATCAAACATACACATATGTGGAAACAATAACTAACTCCCATGAATATGAATGGATGTCTCTCCATAGAAGCAACACAAATGTAGTAGATAGATTTTATGATCATCATCCACCTGTGGATGATGGCATTACTTATGAGGACAAGTAATTAGATCCAAAGTCTTGGAAGAGCTATTACGATACTCGAGCTTGAATGATATCAACACCACCTTCTTCTAACAAGGGTAGAGATCTTTGCCTCATGTATCCACACTTGATAGACTGGGGGCAACATGAACAACCACACCTGGACTGGTTCAAAAATTATGAAGCTATAGTAGAGTTTCTAGATGTTAGAGATGGATTCCCATATGACGATCATAAAGCTGGTTTTGCAATAGACCTAGACAAAACAACATATTTTGGAGAAACAAGCTCCTCATCTAATCCAGAAGATTTTGATGAAATAGAAAATACTAAAAAAAGAAGACTAGATGATCTCCCAATTGATCAAGAACAATCGACATTGATAGAAGAGAAAACTGAAGAAGTCAACATTGGAGATATTGAAACTGTACATAAAATACACCTGACTGAGTCTTTGAACCCTGATGAAAAGAAAGGTTTATTTAGTTCTTCAAACAAAGACCAATAAAATTTGCCTGGTCATACGCTGACATGCTAGGACTCGATCCAAAACTAGTACTACATCATTTGCCACTACTGCCAGGGATAAAGCCGTATAAGCAAAAACTCCGTAAGATGCATCCACAAATTGCTTAGCTAGTAAAGGTGAAGTTACAAAAGTTGTTAGATGTAGGCTACATAAGGCCTATAGATTATGTAAAATGGATATCAAACTTGGTACCAGTGACTAAACCCGCCGGGGGCATAAGAATTTGTACAGATTTCAGGGACTTGAACAAGGCTTGTCCCAAGGATGACTTTCCACTTTCCAACATAGACATGATTGTAGACTTAATTGATGGAAATGAAATGCTGTCACTCATGGATGGTTTCTCTGGCTATAACCAAATCAAAATAGAACTAGAGAATCAACATAAAACAACATTCACTTGTCCATGGAGGACATATTGTTGGAACGTAATGCCATTTGGTCTAAAGAAAATTGGTGCCACTTATCAAAGGGCTATCACAACGATTTTCCATGACATGATATCAGAGAGGATTATATTGATGATATATTAACAAAATCAAGAACCAGAGATGATCACCTCAACGTTCTTACCAAGATTTTTGATTGACTAGAACAGTACAAAGTTAGGTTGAATCTAAAAAAGTGTGTGTTCGGTGTGACAACCGACAATCTTAAGCTTCATTATTTCCAACAGAGGTGTTGAGGTGGATCTTGCAAAAGTGAAGGCCATTCTAGATATGCCATCACCATCCACACTCAAACAATTGAGAAGTTTGCAAGGCAGGTAACAATCCATAAGGTGCTTCATTGCAAATTTGGCAGACAAGTGCCAACCATTTCAACACTTTCTCAAGAAAGGTGTAACCTTTAAATGGATAGATCAATGCCAAGAAACATTCCAAGAACCGAAAGATTATTATTTATCAACACCAATCCTAGTCTCACCAATTCCAGGCAAACCTTTGCTACTATACATCTCAGTGACAAATTCTTCTTTGGGAGCACTCTTAGCACAACATGATGACCAAGGGAAAGAAATAGTTGTCTACTACCTTAGTAGAATAATTGTAGGGTATAAACTCAGCTACACTCCCATCGAGAGAGCATGTTTGGCAGTGATCTTTGCATCTCAAAAGCTTAGACACTACATGTTTAGTCATAAGATTCAACTCATTGCACACTTTGACCCACACAAATATCTCTTGAGCAGAGCTGCACTAACAAGAAGATTGGCCAAATGGGTCATGATATCATGTGAGTTTGATATTGAGTATGTGTATAGAAAGGAAATCAAAGGTTAAATCATAGTAGATCAGCTGGCAGAAGATTTGGTACAAGACAATAACCCATTGTTAGTATACTTTCTTGACGAGTCTGTATTCACACTCACGACATTGACAAGTTGGAAGTTGTACTTTGATGGTTCCTACACTATTCATGGAGCAAGTGCTAGAATTCTATTTATCCCTCCTTAGGGTAACTCAGTTCCAAAATCATTTAGAATCAACTTCCCATGCACAAATAACATCATTGAATATGAAGCCCTAATCATAGGACTTCACACTACGATACAATGGAAAATAACATAGTTACATGTCTATGGAGACTTGCAGCTCATTGTCAATTAGATTAATGATGATTATAACACAAATGATGACAAGTTGACACCCTACAAACAAATGGTTTCATAATTCAAGTAGCAATTCAGTCATATAACATTTGAGAAAATTCCTAGACTTAAAAATAGAGCAGTAGATGCAATGACAATTGTAGGATCTCTTCTTGACATGCCAAATCATGAAACATGGTTTGAGTTCATAGTGGAGCAATTAATGGTACTAGCATATGCAATTACATCTTTTGAATATGTGTGTGTGATAGTAGGACCTGATTCACCATGGTACAATGATGTATATACATACATGCATGACCAATACATGTCTCCTGATCTTTCAAGAAAGCAAAGAAAAACTCTCATATGTCCAGAATCTAGACATGGACTCATCGCAAACACTTTGATAAAGAGCTTAGATGAAACCCTTCTTTAATCTTCGAATTCTGAAGAAGCACAATTAGCCTTGAAAGAGGTACATGATGGGATCTGTGGCGCCCATTCTAGTGGCCCTACATTAGCTAGGAAATTGTTGAGAACCGAATATTATTGGTCGAACATGGAGAAAGACGCTTATAAATATGTGAAAAAATATAGACAATGCCAGATACATGGGGATCTGATTCATGTACTTTCTCAATATCTCTAGCCAATCATATCACCTTGGCCATTTTCACAATGGGGACTAGATCTTGTAGGGAAACATATTCTTGCCTCCTCTAATGGACACAAGTTCATTCTGACAGCCACCAAGTATTTTACAAAGTGGGTTGAGGCAATACCTCTCACTTATACAACTAGTAAGTAGATAGTGAAGTTCATTATCAATTATATCATCTATCGCTATGGAGTCCCAATGTGCATAGTTAATGATAATAGGCGCCCATTCAAAAATCAAGAGGTGCATGAATTTTGTGACCAATTTTAGACCCAACATCGATTTACAACTCCCTATTATCCTCAAAGTAATGGTCAAGTAGAGGCAACCAATAAAAAAATCTTGAAAATCTTGAAAATCTTGAAGAAAGTTGTCAATGAAGCAGGATGAGATTGGCATCTTTAGTTAAATCCCGCACTCTGGGCTTATAGAACAGGTGCGCGCAAAACTACATGTGCCACACGATACTCTTTGGTCTATGATTCAAAATATATTTTGCCTATTGAGGTAGAATTTCCATCGCTAAGAGTCTCCTTGAAACATATCATATAAGAGGAAGATTACAGATTCGCAAGATCTCAAGAGTTAGAACTCCTAGATGAGAAGAGACATAGTGCACTGAATCACTTGCAAGGTTACCAAAATAGACTGAAAATGAGCTATAAAAAGAGGGTAAGACCACAACACTTTTAAAATAGGAGACCTAGTTCTCAAAGAAAACCAAAGAAATTTAGCAGAGTGAGAACAATCAGGCAAATTTGAACCTAACGAGTTGGGTCCTTTCGTAATAACAAGGGTCATTAGTAATGGGGCTTATAATCTAACCACAATGGAGGGGGATCCACTCCCCGATCCCATGAACAAAATGCATCCTAAAAGATACTATATCTAATGGTTGGGTAGTTTAGGTTTCATTTTTTATTACATTTGCTTCTCATTTTCTTCGCACTACATTGCATAAAATTCCTTTCAAGTTGCATCATATGTTACATTTTTATATCATATAGTTGTTGCATCCACATGTAGCTGCACTAATAAAGCAACTTTTGCCTTAGTTGATCACCTTTTTTCACTTGAATGGAGTGAGGGGTATCTCATTTCTTAGATACTCATTCATGAAGCTTTAAAGCCTAAGGTCACTCATCTTTGTTGGATTCAGGGATCACTAAGAGAGTGGGGGGGGGGGTGAATCAATGATCTACCAGTTAATAGACTTTCAAACTTAACTTTTAACCATTAGAAGCAAACAATTAAAACTGAAATGCAAATACATGAAACAAACAACTACAAGATCAGAACACCGGATTTTTATGTGGAAACCCAAATGGGAAAAACCATGGTGGGATTTGAATCCACAGTATTATTCCACTATGGCCAGTAGAAAAATAATATTACAAAATGGGAATGGACATGCATTCAGGCACACTGCCTAGAGCTCACTGCTCAATTACAATAACTCGGAAGGCTACAACCCTCAGGGAAGTTTCACTAACTCACTAACTTACATAACTATAACGTTGATGAATTACAATGTATGAACTCTGAAATAACATCTACTATGCTTGGATGAGTTTTGATTAAGTGCAAAAAATATTGACTGGATCACCTACGCTGTTCAGCCCTATTCTGTCCTGTACACTGTCTAAGTCAACTACTGGTTCAAGAATGTGCACGTGAAACTATGCCAAAATAGATTCTTGATCACCTCTTGCTTGCATAAAATCACACCATTCATCAAAAAGATCATGCACACCAAAGATATATACCAACAACCATAAATAGATCATGCATCATGTCGACCTGAAGGTGTAATGTGTAGTTACATGTCATCTTGACCAGATCCAAAAAGATAAATGTGAATCACCAAAATAATGTATCTAAGTCGGTCCAATCAACAAGAACATGATTCAATGCACCACAATCACTGAAAAGCTTCCAGACCCAAAAATTCTCTGTTCTTCCTGAAATACTGGTTAAAACCTACTTTCAGATAAGAGGAATTACGACCGCTAGATCGGATCTCTAGGAAGAGTTGCCATCAATGACAACCCTAAGCCAATAATCATTCTCCGAAAACCACCAGAAATCACCAAAGACCACCCAATGAGTTTCAATTGCCAACAATCTCCCTTTTTGGCATTGATGACAACACTCATGAAAAATGACTAAGTGTTGAGCACTGTACACCGGTTCAAAAAGATCAAAAGAATTTCTAAGACTCCCCCTTAGACAAAGAATTCCATTCTCCAATGTTGTACATTTTTCACCATTCCTCTCTCTCCCCCTTTGACAACAACGCCAAAGATGGGGTGCTGTCCAAAATTTATATACAGATGACAAATACTTGAAGAGGTCAGCATAATCAAAAATCCTAGGTGAGTATCCCACCCTATTCAAGTTGTCCAAAACTATGATAAATGCACCGAATAGAGTAGCATGAATCTCTAACTCTCTTAAATTTGATGATATAGGTCGAGCCATCTCCTTTATACAATCCACCTGATTACTTAGTATAGTGTCCAACCGGGTGGTAATCAGGTTCCGATGTGCACCTACTTTTCTCAAAATTTTCTACTTATCCGCTTGAAGGCTTGAGATCTGATCATGTAGAGCTATAACCCGTCCTTCAACATTTATGGTTAGAGTTGCATTAGGATTAAAGGATTGAGAAATGCCAACAAGCTTACTCTAGAAAACACCTATCTGCTTATCAATATCAATAGTGAACTTAGGAAAAATCAAACAAGTTTTATACAATTTACTGACTTTTGACAATGTGTCAGAAATAATCTGCAATCTCTTATTTAATATCACTCTATCATCTTTAATCATTTTTCAGAATATTTGTTTCCTAACATCCTTGAACTTATCCAAAAATTTCTGTGTAGCTGTCTTCTCCAAAGAATCAAAACTGGTATTTACATTGTTAATTAATTGTAACAATTTACCAGAGGGGCTGGTTTGAATCTATTTGTACATTGGGGGCCACCTTCTGCAAAACATCTATAGACATCAAAATTAGCTTTTTATCTTCAGTCTCTGATTTCACCATATCTTGGCTGGCCTGGGCTTGCACAACAACTGCAAGCATGAGCTTCTCAAGAGGAGACATCTTCCCAAGATCAACAAAACCATCAATATTAATGGGAATCTGAGGCGGGGTCCCTGTAACCGAAGGAGTGACAATTGCCGGAGCAACTATACTTTTTCCTTTGTCAACCTTAGCCTCTGTTGTCTCAGCATCCTTCTCCTCTCCCTTATCCCCTTTATCTATTGCACCGATGTCACCACTTGGTGCAGTATCAACTTGTTGGGTCTTAGGGGCTACAAAGATACCCACCATCGAAGGAGTATCATCGGTCTCAACATCAAGTGGAGTATTACCTTGGTCTTCTAGTTGAGATTCAACTTTCTGACTTCTGGAAACACCTTTGTTATCTTCCGACTGAGATGGCTAAATGCATCCTTGTACAAAAGGTCATTCTTGACTTTCCTTTCTCTTTTGGGCCTTGCGAACGGAGTGGGAACTGATTTTGCCTTTTTTCTTTATTGAGCTCCACCAGATTGCAGCTTCCTCACCACTTTGACAAATTGACCTTTCTTCTTTGCCTTTCCTTCTTCCTCCCTAGACTCAGTTTCTGAGGCCACCAGAGATACTGCAACATAGGTTCTTTTTGGATTCTCCTTCTACTTCTTTACACCTTTCTCAGATGGGCTAGGTTTTGCAGGTTGGGCTATCAGAGCAGGAACATACTTAGTATCTTTCTGTACATGACCTTCTCTTGCTTTCTTTATGCTCAGATTGTGGTACTTGCATGAGAGAGGAAAACAACACAAACACACCAATGGGACATTATGTTAGAGATAAAAAATCATTAGAACAACAAATGAAATAAAGATCTTAAGCGCATCTCATTGTTCTCTATCTCCAAGGATCCTTGAAATCAAGGTGGCTCTCAGCTTGGAAGAGCACTTGATCTATAGGATGACTACCAAAAGAACTAGGGATATGTGATGATTCTAAGATCTAAATGGAAATGCAACTAAGATCCTAGTGAAATGCTAATATGAGATAATGAAGATGAAATACAAAATT
This sequence comes from Cryptomeria japonica, assembly GCF_030272615.1. Classification (NCBI taxonomy): domain Eukaryota; kingdom Viridiplantae; phylum Streptophyta; class Pinopsida; order Cupressales; family Cupressaceae; genus Cryptomeria; species Cryptomeria japonica. The sequence continues at coordinate 495,024,604 of NC_081410.1, read as the reverse complement.
AGATGATTAAGATTTAGATGAGTTCCAAATTGAAAGTTAAGATGATACTAGATGAGTTAATTAAATAAGAAAAGATATGCGTATAAGCTAAATGAAACTAAAATGCTTATGATATGGATGCTTGATAATAAAGAGAGTTCCTTAACCTACAATGTGATTATAATTTAGATGCATAAAAGACTTGATATGGAGAATGAAGAATGTGAGCTCTATTTATAGGGAAAATAGGGCAATGGATGGTTAAGATTGAATAATCTCAACAAGGGCTAGGATTGAAAGTTACTCAATCCATGTTTACAATTTTCACTAATGAAACGGTGACAATTGTCAACAAGAGGTTGCTTGAGAGGAGATGCAAGAGGCATTAAATGCTTAAGAAGACATGAAGGTTACCTTAGGAGGTAAGGGTTAAGGTTCGGTTAGAGTTATCCATTGGATAAAGCTTTTACCCAAGGGGTAAACTCTTGTGCAAGGATTAATAGGATAACTAGGGTCAAAGCCATGAGTGCTTGATGAGACCCTTGGGTCAGATGAGGGTTAAGTTAGAGAGAAAGTCTCTAACCATGAGGGGAAGGTTGAGTTAACCATTAATGGTTAAGAAGACTATGGGGACAAATTTGTAATATTCCTTCCAAATTTGGGGGAGCTCAATAAGTTAGCTTGTTGAATGGATAAAGCTTTTATTGCTTTTAGAAGACTTTCCTCCAAATTTGAGAAGTGACCTCCTCAAATTTAGGGAAATGACATGATTAGAGGGATTAGGCTATTTAATAGGGTTTAGAAGAATCTAGAAGGCTCTAGAAGAGGTTTAGGAGGCAAGTGGGAGATGTAAGATTTTGCAAGTGGGTGGGGAAAAAGAATTTAAAATAAAATTAGTTTATTTTAATTTTGGTGTCAACTTGCATTTGATAGATTGAATAAATATTGATTTATTTAAATGTGATTTTTTATTTTGTAAGTGGGCGGTGAAGAGGGGGAAAGATGGAAAGATGATATAATGATCAAAAACAATGGAATAACCAATAAAACATTAAAACATCAAAAGACCATTATACCTTATATCTTCTCCTTCTCTTTCGGATTGAGCTTGATGAGGTTGAACTTGCACCCTTGTATTCAACTTGATTGGATGTGCTCCTTTGTTTGATGTAGTTGTCTCTCCAAGATTGTGCACAAGCTATTGGATGATGAGATGGAATGGATGAGAAATTGGCTAAGTGATAGGTGAATGGAAACTTTGCCAGAGTTTGGATACTTTGATGATTTTCTAGGCTCAAATTGATAACATGAACTTGGATAACTTGGAGATGTCAAATGAAAGAGTGGAGTCTCCAATTTATAGAAGAAGAGGGGAGGAAATGAAGGGCTAGGATTGATCCAAGATGGAGGGTCAGGATTGCATGTGAGCCCACACATGGCCAAAGGGGACTTGACAAGACAAGTGTGGAGTCCAAGTGATATGCCATAAAGGAATTTCTTATCTCCATACCCATCAAGGTTAATTGGGAAGGCTTCCCAATGCACCTAGGGAAGATCAAACGAATTAAATATTCCTTGAGTCATGAGGAGAAAGAATTAAAAATTCCTTAAAAGAATGCTGATAGGGATTGGAGGAATAGAAAGAAATTAAAAAATTCCTTGGGTGAAGGGATACCTAGAGGAATTTGAGATTTTAAAAATCTCACATTCACCTAGGAAAAGGGCACTTAAGGAAGGTGGGTGAGTGAGGGGACAAGGAGTTGACTTTGTGGCTAATCATGAGGATTAGCCACTAGCAACTCATTAGAGGATATATTAGAAGAATGATTAGGTGGGATTAGGACAAATGAGATTTGTTTGAAGATTTGACTAGGAGAGAGAATGAGTGGAGGGAATATAAAATTAGAAGAATAATGATAAGTGAGGTTAGGGATGCTTCTAGAAGAATTAATTAGGTAAATGATGGATGAGGAAAAGGTGATTTGTAGAAATCACCTAGATTAATTAATTAATTAAAGGGGGATTTAGGAAGAATTGATTTTGGGGATTTTGGAAGAATAAGAGTAAATTGATTTATTAAATAAATCAATTACTAGACTACAGTGACAATATTAATCAAATTCAATTAATATTGAGAAAGAATAGGGATTATCCTAATTAATAAATTAATTATGTGAGGCAATTAAATTAGTTAATTAAAAAAAAAAAATTTAAGTGTCTACATTTTGTCCCTCTTTTACACAGTGGCAAAATTTGGTGATGGGTAAAATATAGAAGAAGAAGGATGCCCCGATGCAAAGCGCGGGTGGTGCATGCCCCCTCCATAATTTTTTGAAAAATTGACGGAAAATTCTTGAAAAGGAGGAAGGAGAAGAAGTGATGAGTAAATGGGAAATAAATATAGAGAGGATTGGGGAAATACAAGAAGGGAGAATACGAAGGGAGTGGGCCCACAAGGGGGCCCATATAGGCCACATTGGGCCCAATGGAGGGTCATTGTCACACATAAGCATTGGAGCATTTTAGAGCCTAGAAGAAGAGAAGAAGAGATGGATCACATTTCAATACGTGAGCATCGTGCCGAGAGGGTTTTCCGATACGAGAGACCTCAGGGCTATGGACCATCGGTATGTACGACTAACCTCCTCTGTGATTTTGTATATTTAGGCTAGAATTAGGGCTTAAATAGACTCGAAAATCTAACGGGGTGGACGTGCTGATCGCCATTTGAGCGTGCGCACCCCTAGGATAGAGCGAGCGTTAGTGATTAGCGTGAACGATCGTAGGTCAAAGGGGAGAATAGGGGGTTCTGTGGTGAGCTATCATGTTTGGTGCGATCGCCCCCCTAGGGTAAATTAAGGTTTGGTCGGGGAAGGAAAAAGGGTAGCACTCGCGCTCATGCTGATTAGGTTTGGGGACCCAAAGTCAAGGTTCCTTAGCGCGTGCGACTGTGGCACAATGCGAGCTTCATGAGTTTGGCGCGAGCGCTAGAGGAGAAGAAAATGGGAAAATTTGGTATAGAAGATGGCTTGGGGGGCATCATAAATGCCTCAAGAATAGGATATGACCAAGAATATGAGATGACGAAGTGGTTTTCTTGGATGCAGGAAGATTTAGGACCCTTGGCGTCGAGGGAGCACTGACCGATGACCATGAGACTGTATAGGTAGCTGCAGTGGGATTGCATTTCGTCGGTCGATGGATGATGATTCGAGCTCCTACTGCGATGATGACAACCCTTGTAGAGAGATGTGATAGTAGGTATAACACCTTCCACCTACCTACCAGTGAGGGGACATTGACCTTATTGGATGTATGGAGGATCTTGAAGATCCCCATTCGCGACGTCATCCCCAAGTACCGGTTAGATGCAGCAAAATTTTACCTCCAAGAGATTTGTGAGAATGACGCGCTGCCGATGCTGGAAAGGAGCAGGATGCACCTGAGTAGGGCAATGGGTATTCGACACATTCCTCATCTGGTACTCGTGATATGCGGGTTTCTGAGTGGATGGATCATGCTTGATCTAGGAGGACATGGGCTTTTGATTGGATGGAGCAGATGCATATACTACATGATTCATGATTGTGCTGAGTATGCTTGGGGAGTCACGATGTTGGTTAAGTTGTATCATGACATGCACCTTGTAGTATACCGAGAGTATTCCAGCCTATCTGTGGGGTGACTCTTCTTCACATATGGGCTTGGGAGCATATTGCAGTTACACGAAAGTTAGGTGTACATGATAGGTGGGCCCGACGACCATATATAGATAGGTACATGGGCCTCTTACATTACACACGGATAGGTGCTATCTGGTTCTGGCGTCGCATTTTTGACAAGCTCATGGAGTTCACTTGGCGAGCATTTTTAAACAGTGAGACATGGAGGGGGGATTAGCAACTGCACTGGGCTGGAGTGGAGATGTGGCTTTTCGGTCGGTCCATTTACATCATGGATTATTATGCCCCTTACAAGGTAGGTAGACAGTTCGGCTTAGTACAGGATATAGTGGGGTACTTACCATTATATCCTCAGACGACATGAGAGGTGAGGAGTTGGGGCCCGACAATGAGTCCATTGGAGGGGAGGACCAGCTTCCAATCAGCACCATATTTGGTTTGGGATGAGCGGAGGGAAGTGGGAGAGGATCGAGGGACTACTGGAGGTTAAAGGAGTTGGTGGGAGGGACAGTTTCTAGTGCGTCTGACCATTCTTGGAGTTTTGGAGGGTGATGAGCTACAACTAGCAATGGATGAGGTTGTTGGCAGAGAGGAGGATGCACTCGATGAGAGGTTTTTGGCGAGAGCAGGGAGGGGTGGTGGCAGATAGAAGAGGGGGCTTGAAGGAGAGAGCTTGTGGCAGGACAGGGACAAGAAACATCACCAACAATAGGGGAGGTAGCTAAGGGATGGGATGGTGGTGCATAGGAGGCCGTACCTATGGAAATTCCAAAGGCACAGGCATGGGGTGCAGGGCCATAGGTTGGGAGTGTCACAGGCTGATTTTGACACTCCAGTAGCAGGGAGATGCCACCTGGGCGAGGCTACACTTGCTCAAGGATGAGCTAAAGATTGAGAGAGCTAGGAGACAGAGCCTGGAAGCAGAGGCTGAGCAATTGCGGCAGGAGGTGGGAGATTTGATAGAGAGCCTCTAAACATCGAGAACTAAGGTGGATGATCTAAGGATGGATAGGGAGGAGTCAGAGTGGATGTTGGAGGAGACTAGGTTAGGGACTGCCATTGGCGCATTACAGGATGCTCTTTGAGGACAATATGAGGAGTTGGAGGGGTTGTGAGTGAGGGTGCATAGGGTAGAGGCAGATGCTACACGCCTGCGGGGGAGAGGGATGCAACACGAAAGATGTTGGTTCTTGTAGAGAGGGAAGGTCGAGATGCGGCCTATTATAGAAGATTATACCACATAGTGGTACCTGTGGAGCAGCGAGAAACCTCGTACACTGAGAGTGTGTGATCTCATAAGACACACAACCAACGACTCACACAAAGCCAACAAACGTGTGAATCGATGGGTTTTAGGCCACCTAGGGTAGGAGGGACAAGAGGATCCAAGGGAGGAGGCGATGAGGAGGGGGTTGGGGAGACATGTGGCGAGAGCTAGCTCCATTTTGGCTTATGTGCTATTTTTGACCCTTCTGGGTGATCATTTTATTATGAAAAACATATTCATTTTTGATATACACACACACACATATATACATATACACACACACACATATATACACACACATATATATACATATACATATATGTATATATATGTATATATATTTGTATATATATATGTGTGTGTATATATGTATATATATGTATATATACATGTATGTATGTATGTATGTATCTATGTATGTATATACATACATACATACATACATACATACATGTATGTATCTATGTATGTATATACATACATACATACATACATACATACATGTATGTATGCATGTATATATACATACATATATCTATACACATATATATGTATATATATATATACATATACATACATAGATACATACATACATATACATACATAGATACATACATATATGTATGTATGTATGACTGGCCTGCCATACATATATCTATAGATATATGTATACATATATATATGTATAGATATATGTATGTATATATACATGCATACATACATGTATACATGTATGTATGTATGTATGGCAGGCCCGTCATACATACATACATATATACATGTATACATGTATGTATGCATGTATATATACATACATATATCTATACATATATATATATATATATATATCTATATATGTATATATACATATTATATACATATGTATATATATATACACACACACACACTATATATATATATATGTACACACACATATATGTGTGTGTGTGTGTGGGGCAAATAATTCTAATTATAATTTACTAGGAGGAAGGACAAGGGACAAGTTTTTTTATTTGGTGCATGCTAGATGACATAACCTCATATCAAGAAATAGACTTCCAAACTTCCGGATGGCTTCGGTGGCACCCCCTATCCATCCTTTGGCCCTAGAAGTCTAGAGAAATAGAATACAAAATATCTTGCATGACTTTGAATGCTAGACATATGTGCAAAAGTGAGCATTTGATATGCATTTTGAATGGGATTCTATTTCTGGAATTTTAGATGGTGAGCTTAGTTGCTCTATCTACGTCTCGCTTGATAGGATGAGGAATTATTTAATCATAGTAGCCTTCATGTATCTATCTCTTTCCTTCCTTAGTATTGTCGGCCATTTTATAGGCGAGGCACTCTACCTAGTAACCACATGCGGTTCCACTTTAGCTCCGGAAGTAGAAATAGATGCGTTCCACCCACATGCCAAGCACTTGACCACACATTTGTTGGATCGAAAGCAACAACTTCATTAACAGCCTGGACCTGGAACTGAAACTTCACCAATTCTATTCTACCCAACCGCCCATGTCGGTTGTTGCGGGTCACCCAATTCTCGGTAACCTACTGTACTACCTATAGTCGGCACTCCCCTGAGAAATCTTAATCATTCATTGGATAGGATGGAGAAATACCCCCCACAGTCCTGGGGTGCCCACGACTATGGATGTAATCCCCATAGTCATGGGGCTACCCCACAACTATGGTGTTACCCCCATAGTTGTGGGATTAACCCACGACTGTGGCGATGTCCACAACACCATGACCAAAATAAATAAAAAATTATATATATATATATATATATATATATATAATGGTACTTGCCCAGGGTGCCACCGAAGTGGTTTTCACCTTTGGACAAAATTATTTCTCTTTACTTCTTTTTTTTTTTGATTTTTTAATTTTTTTGTGTCACAAGGCCCCTGTTTGCCAAGTTTTCACCAAGTAATGATTTTTTTTTGTATTTTTGATGTTTTTATGATTTTTTATTTTTTTATTTTTTTTGTGTTTGCAAGTCAATAGACTCAGAGGTCCACGAGGATGTTGATTACAATTGATAGAGCGACATGGACGTTGAATATGATGACGTGTAATCCAGGTGGTCAACATCAGTCACATTAGTGCTTGTAAGGAGCTTAGTCTTAGTCTCAATAACACTCATAAGGACATAAGTACTTCTATCTTTGTCTTTTCTTCATCCTTATGTTCCTCATACCTTAGGAACTCTCTTCTTGTGATCAACCTTATCCTTGACATTCCCCATGTTGCCTTGTCATCCTGCAATGATTTCATCACATTAAAAGATGCACAGACATGATTCGGAAATACAAACGCGACCTTGCAATTTGCAAAAAAGTAAAATAATGTCGAAGACGCAGACACAATTAAAAGATGCACATACGCAACCCTGCAATCTGCAAAAAAGTAAAATAATATCGAAGACACAAACATGATTCCAGAGGTCACAGACGCGGCATAAAAGCACTCAATCAGTCATCATTTCTCCTCAATTTGGATCGATTAGTCATTGGTCCTCATCAATTGGCGTCTATCAATTTCATCCTTGTCAATCTTGATCAATTTATCATTGACCTTTTCTTCGATCTAGGTTCCAACTAGTCCCTGATCTTCCTCTATCATTCTTTCTTCCTCGAGCCGCATCAGACTCCAACAATTGACATTATTCCCATTGGGGTAGGTCTTGCCGATAAGGCAAAAATTCAAAAAACTGCAAAGAAACACCCATCTCCTTCAGCATGTTGGGCTCCCATATATATATATATATATATATATATATATATATATATATATATATATATATATATATATATATATATATATATATATATATATATATATATATATATATATATATATATATATATATGTATGTATGTATAGCATTATCTTCGGACATGTAGTGTCGCGGTTAAAACACTTCGTTGGTGAAGTGGTCCCCATGGTTCAAATCCCTGCTGGGCCTTTGTGCTCGCAAGGCCTTGTGCATTATTTACATGCATACATACATACATACATACATACATACATGTATATATGTATGTATGCATGCATATATATATACATATATCTATACACACACATATATATACATATGTATATATATATATATAAATGTATATATATACATATGTATATATATATATACACACAAATGTATATATATACACACACACATATATAGACACATATATATACATATATATACATATACATACATAAATATGTGTGTGTATATATATACACACACACACACACACACACATATGATTTTTAGCGGCAGTTATATATGTATCTTATTATGGACATTATGATGGACTCTATTTTTTATTATTTTATGATGTCATGCATGGATGATGACTATGGATGTATTGTGCTGACCTATTTGTGATGCGGGATGGATGCATGTGCATGTGTGTATGATGTGTTATGGATGCAGGATGAGTGATTATGTGGGTGCACATGTTTCTGATATGTTTTGGTGTGTATATATGTTGTGTATGAAAATGTTTAATGTATAATGGATATGATGATGTGAGAAAATGAATATGCAATGTAATGATAAATGTGGATGCAAATGATAAATGCAATAGCAGTGATAAATTAGTCTAAATGAGTAATAAATGCAATCTAAATGAGTGATAAATGTAATCTGAATGGAAAATGAATGATAAATGAAATGCAATCTAAATGTTTAATGCTATGCAAATGATTAATGGATGATGCAATCTAAATGAATGAATAATGCAATGAATGGATAATGCAAGATGAACGATGAATGTAATCTAAACAAATGAATGTAATCTAAATGGATAATGCCATCTAATTGAATAATGAAATGAAATGAATGGATAATGCAATCTAAATGATGTAATCTTAAATGAATGATATATGCAAGATGAATGTAAATGAATGAGAAATGTAATAAATGCAATGCAATCTATATGGATAGTGCAATCTAAGTGGTTAATGCTTATGAAAATGATTAATGGATAATGCAATGTAATGAAATGAATGGATAATGTGACCTAGATGAGTAATGGAAAATATTTTTATGAATATGCCGATAATAATACAATGGCCTTAGATAAAAAAAAAAATACGAGGAAGTACTGAAGACACCACGGGGTTATTAGATGAGGGGAATTAGGAATTTATGAAATGATGGGGAGAGTTGTGCACAAAAGATGTGGAGAGCCAACTTAGTTTAATATTTCCCTAGGTAACCCACACCATTGATTATAGGAACCATGATGCCATGAGAAACCCAAGGCGTGGAATTACCCACAGACAAGCACAAATTCCCTACACGCACCTATGTAAGTGTTGAAGAACACTAATACAAAGTTGTGGGTACGTGCAAGGAAAACCTCAAACACACTGATACCTCTTGTACACGACAAGGTAAGTGTTGATAAACAATAGTACCAGGTCATCGGTTTATACAAGAGAGATCCAAAATACACCATGGCATGAAAACATGCCACAATGTACACCCATCATAAACATACTAGGATATGGAAGATTCAGGTAGTCGTAAATACGAGCAGTCGTCGGACAAAAGATGCAAGAGAAAAATGAAAATCTGTAAATCAAACAAGTCACTCACACATGACCAACGAACGTCTCTTGCCAAGATTAGGATTAGGATAAAAGATTAAACTACCAGGCGAGGGAAGGATTCATCCCAAGGGCAAATGATAAGGTGGATATGATGGACTAGGCATTTGACTAGATGAGGACCAACCTGTAGACGTAGGACTGACATCTAGACTTGATGAAGCTCACATAGCGGTGCAGTTTTAGGAAACAGGAGACAAAATCTTAGCTGGATAGGATAAAGCTCAGTTTGACAGGGTGATCCTTATTAATGATTTGGACAAAGAATCATCATCATACGAGTGATTTTTCTGCCAGGAGTGTGGTAGGGAGGTTGGGTGAATGTTATGGTGGGAAAATTGAATAACAACGATTATGGATATCAAATGGGCCAATGGAGAAGGAATTTGATCTGATAGATGATGGATCTAGATTATTTACCTTGGCGCTTGGATGCAGGTTTTCACCAAGGTAATTTCCCATAGCACCACAAAGTGGTTTTCACCAATGGACGAGTTGATTTTTCTTTACTTTTTTTTTTGTTTGATTTTTTGACAATTGATGACCTTCTGAGGACTAGGCATAGAATATCTTCAAGTGCATGATGTTCATTGGATCATCCAAAGGATCTCCTTCAAGAGTAGCCAACTGATATGCCCCTGATCCATACTTTGTTGTGATCACATATGGTCCAAGCCAATTAGGCTCAAACTTGCCTTTCTTCTCTTTTTCTTGAAGGTTTCTTTGATTTTACATGAGGACAAGCTCACCAACTTCAAATTCCTGGGTTTTGACCTTCTTATGGTATCTCAAGCATAGGCGATTCTGATATACCTGGAGATTGTTTAAGGCCTCGAGGCACCTTTCATCCAGCAGTTCTAGCTCTTGCAGTCTGGCAACTCTATATTCCTTGTTTGGGAGGATATTATACAATGACACCCTTAGAGAGGGGATATCGATCTCAAAAGGGAGGATGACTTCAGAGACAAAGACAAGCGAATATGGGGTGGCACCTGTGGGGGTGCTAATGGAGGTATGATATGCCCACAGAGAAGGATGGAGTTGGAGGTGCCAATCACGACCAGTTTCATTGATTGTCTTTTTGAGGATTTTGATTAAGGTTTTGTTAGAAGCCTCAACTTGACCGTTACCTTGCAGGTAATATGGAGTGGAAAAGCGGTGTTGGATATTAAATTTCTGACAGAGCTATTTAACATCCTAATTTTTGAATGGTATGTCGTTATCTGTGATGATAACTTTGGGGACTCCATATTGAGAGATTAAGTAGTTCAGGATGAATTTAGAGATCTGTTTACCAGTGGTGAAGGTAAGAGGGATGGCCTCCACCCACTTGGTTAAGTATTCAGTGGCGGTGATAATGAATTTATGACCTTTGGAGGATGTAGGGTGGATTTTACCAATGAGATCGATCCCCTACTGTGAGAAGGGCCAGGGTATAATGAATGACTGCAATTCTTGTGATGGAGTGTGGATCTTTTCACCATATTTATGACAAGGTATACATTTCTTCATATAATTATATGCATCTACTTCTATTGTAGGCCAGTAGTGCCCTTTGTGCACTTCATGTAGTGCCCATTCAGCCTCTTGTTTGTCTAAGCACCTTAGGAGAGAACCATCAAAATGCCTTCTGAACAAGGTGTCTCCAAGGATAGTGTAACGAGCACATCGGCGGATGAAGGTTTGTTGTTGGGTTTTGGTAAGGTGTGGGGGAATGGTGTTGTCTCTTAGGTAAGTGAAGGTACCTTGATACCAGGGGGATTCAGGACCAACAAGTACGCACACCATTTCAGACTCTGGTAAATCATATGCCTTTATGAAGAGTTTATCGACCAAGAACTCACACTTCTGACTATGTGCCGATATCTGAATGAGGGAGCCAATAGTGGCCATTGCATTTGCAAATCTGTTATTTGTTCATTGAATTTGATCAAACTGGATTGATGTGAAATTCTGCTTGAGATCTTCAACCATACTACGATAGGGAAGAAGCTTGTCATCTTTTGTTTGATATTCGTCATGACTTGGTTAATGACAAGTTGGGAATCACCATAGATGCAATTCCAATATCTTCCATTGGATAGCCAGGCGTAGTCCAGTAATCAGTGCTTCATATTTTGTGATGTTATTGGTGCATGCAAAGGCTATCTTGTATGATTTTGGGATGCAATCTCCTTGAGGTGTGACCAACAGTATTCCTGCCCCCGATCCATTTTGGGTGCAAGAACCATCAAAGTACAACTGCCATGTGGAGGATGTGGTGACAACCATTATGAATTCATTTGGAAATTTTGTAAGGACCGGATGGTCATCTGGAAGTGGAGCATTGACCAGTTGGTCTTCTATTACTTGTCCTTTGATATCTTTTTTGTCCACATATTCAATGTCAAATTCACTTAACAACATGATCCATTTAGTAGTTCTGCCAGTGAGAGCAGCTTTTGACAAGAGGTATTTGAGAGGGTCGATCTTAGCAATCAATTTTGTTTTATTGTTAAGAATGTAGTGTTAGAGATTTTGTGTGCTAAAGACAAGTGATAAGCATGCTCTTTCAATGGGGGTATCATTGAGCTCATACCTTACTAGTGTGCGACTGATGTAGTATATAGCATGCTCTAGCAGATATGTACAAAAGAAGTGGCTTTCATTGAATAGGAGGCATGAGAACTAGAGGTGATGCAAGATATTCCTTAAGCTTCTCAAAAGCCTTTTGACATAGGCAGTCCCATTTGAATTTGGTATCTTTGCATAATAAGTGAGCAAATGGGTGACATTTATCTATAAGTTGTGAGATGAAGCATTTGATAGACTGGAGCTTGCCTTGGAGACTACGTAGCTATCTAAGGGTCTTGAGGGGAGACATTTCCATGATAGCTTTCACCTTTGCAGGATCCACCTCTATGCCTCTGCAGGAAATGGTGAAAACTAGCAGTTTTCTTGATGTGACACCAAAGACGCATTTCTTAGGATTGAGGAACAGTTTGTATTTTTCCAATCTTTTGAAAATTTTCCTTAAGGTAGGGATGTGCTCATGTCTTGTCTTGGATTTTACTAGAAGATCGTCCACATAGTCCTCCATGATTTTGTGCAAGAGGTCATGGAAAATTGTTGTCATTGCACGTTGATATGTAGCTCCAGTATTCTTGAGACCAAAAGGTATGACTCGGTAACAAAAGGTGCTCCATGGTGTTGTGAATACTGTTTTGTGTTGGTCTTCCTCTATGAACTTGATTTGATTGTATCTAGAAAATCCATCCATAAGTGATAGCATTTCATGTCCTGTTGTGAGGTCTACAATCATGTCTATGTTGGGGAACGGGAAACCATCCTTAGGGGAGGCTTTGTTCAAATATCGTAAATCGGTAAAAATACGGATGCCCCAAGTAGCTTTTCCGACAAGTATAATGTTGGATACCCATTCAGGGTAGTCTATTGGTTTGATGAATTCTGCATCCAACATCTTTTGAAGTTTTGCTTTGACCATAAGTGCGATATGTGGATGCATCTTGTGTAACTTTTGCTTTACTGGTTTTGCATTTGAACGAACATCAAGATTGTGAACTACCAAGTTAGGATCTAGGCCTGGCATGTTAGCATATGACCAGGCAAAATTAATCTTTGTTTCTGTGAGAAAATTGATAAAGTTTTATTTTTCTTGATCCATCAAGGACTTGGCAATGAGCACGTTCTTTGGTTTGTCTTGGGTGCCCATATTGATACTATTTGTTTCCTCTATTAGTAAAGCTGACCTGTCTTGTTGAAGAGGAACAATGGTAGGGAGGTCAAGTCCCTCATCCTCAAGTGCCCGATCCAGGTTTTCACTTTCAGATACACCCTTTTTTTATACTCTTTTCTCATCCAAAGGTGCCTCAGAGAGTTTTTCACCTAGGGAATCATGGTTTTTCTTTGTATTATCTTTTTTGTGACTAAGGGCATTGACCTGACTACCAAAGTATTCTTTTTCATGTAACTGAATCCCATGAACACTATTGCAGTCTTCCAAATTGCACATAGTCAGGAGAGTCATGAGAGTATTGTCATCGACGTAGACATCTAAAGCAGGTTTGTCTCATTGGCCTCGGTCTATAAGTTCAGGATGGACAAGTTGTAGCTCATGCGGAATGGGAGGGGTTATGGGAGTGATGGTGTTGACATGGGTGTCAAAGAAGACATCTTCATATTGAAAAGGAATTTCATGGAACTCCTCTTCATTAGAGTTTTTGATATCCGAAGGACTTGAAGGGGCACCAGTGATATTGATCTTAGGCACTGGAGTATAACCCAAGCCCCTGTTATACTTGTATGAGATGTGATTTATTGGTGCTTTTATTCCTTTCTCTTCCGATCCCAGGTCGTGTCCTTTGTAACCCATCTTCTCTAGTATAACTGATGCTTTTGGATACATTTTCTTAGGTATTTTTGTTGAGTCTTCATCTTCTTCCAGTATAACCATGAAGACACATCTGTCTCAAGACTCTCCTCATCAAGTGGGCCCCATTGTTGAAAGGTGGCATCTTTACATTGTATAACGGGTTTTGATATTTTTTTTATTTCTTTTGGCTTTCCAAATGACTTGGGAGACATGGGGAGATTGCCTATTAATAAGACATCCTTGAGTTTGTATTCTCTGCAACCATTATCCAGGATCTTGATTTTGGGCTCTGCTTGGGATGAGGTGGAGGCGACATTTGATGGAGAATTTTTAGAGGGTCTATTTAATGGGAAATGATATGGATGATTCCCTTCTAAGAGCTTGCAATATTGAAAGGGTTGTGGATCACCTTTGATAGTGATCTCTCTTCCATTGAAGGGGATTTTAATGCATTGATGATAAGTGGAAGGGATGACCTGAAGGGAATGAATCCATGGTCATCCGAGGAGGATGTTATAAGTCAGATCAAGATCCAAGAATTGGCAAGGGGTCTCAATTGTAATAGGGCCCACTTGAAGAGGCAAGGTGATCATTCATTTAGAAACTCTTTTTGCACCATCATAAGCTTTTATTGTGATTTTTCTTGACGTATCTACCAGGTCCTTAGAAAGTCCCAATCGCTTTATTAACTTGTTTGTTCAAAGATTGAGTCTAGATCCACCGTCTATCAAGATGTGTTTAACCTTGTGTTTTTGGATGAGAGCTTTGATATGCAATGGTTTGTTATGGTCTTCTTCTGCAGGAGCATCAATGGAGGTGAACACAAGGTGTTGCTGGGCAGCAAGGTTTCCAATGAGAGCTTGAAATTGGGCAGCATTGATGTTGTCGGGAACACGTGACTCGAGGAGGGCTTGTTCCAAAATCTCCTTGTGGATGGGAGAGGTTTTGAGGAGCTCTAAGATGGAGATTTGTGTGGGGGTCTTTCCAAGATGGTCAAGGAGGTCATATCGATGGGTGGATGACATGGGGAGAGGGTTTGGTGGGGGAGGGACTCCTTGAATAGTGACTTTGCCTCGACGGGTGGTTACATTGCAATAATTCTGAGAGTGGGAAGCAGAAGGTATGGCACCTTGAATGACTATCTTAGGAGGGTTAGGTCTTCTTTGGGAAGGGGGAGGGTTAGCTCCTTGGATAGTTATTACATTGACATGGTTATCCACAGGCTCAATGCGACCCACTAAAAAGTCAAAGCCCGTTATATGAGTAGTGTAATCGTAATTCACAACATTGGATGATGAGCCCTTGCCTTTGTCATGCTTCAGGAAAGGTTCTTGGTACATCTTAAGTTTGTCATTGTTGTTACCAGGTTTGGCTATTGCTACTTCAGTATCACCCTTATTAATGAGGTCTTGTATGTAGATTTTCAGCTTCATACACTTTCGTGTATCATGACCATTGATACGATGATATTCACAATACTCATTCTCATTGTACCACCTAGGTTTGGGTTGATTAGGATCAAATAGGTGATTTATCAAAAAGACTACCGCGCTTGCTTGGATAAGCTTTTGGAATACAACCTCAATGGGCTTGACACTAGATCAGGGTGGTCGCCCCTAAACTGAGACATTGCTATGAGGCTTTTGGGATTGATTTTGATTGCTTTGATTATTGAATTGGTGATTAGTGGTGGTGGGGTTTGGAGGAGCAGCCATAGTCTAGACTCGATTTGCATCTATCACACCATCGTTGACTACATTTTTGTTCTTAGACCAAAGTTTTGGTTTGTCACTGTGATAAGAGGAAGAATTTTGACTTGATTTTTGATAATGTTTTAAGGTTCCTTCCTCTAACAAGACACGTTCAAGGGCTAGGCCCTTGTCAGTCAATTTTTAGAAAGATTTTATGCATTGAGATGTCAAGGGTCTTGATAGTTCAAACACCATATTCTTTTGAAATAATTCGATTTGGTGTTGTTCTGGCGTGTCCCACTAGAATTTCTTGATGAGATGTCACCATCTTTGCAAGAAGTCAGCGAAAGTCTCTCTAGGCCTTTGTTTTGTGTTACAAAGGTCCATCATGGAAACATCATTAACAATGTTGTAGGCATAATGGGCCACAAATTTTTTTGCCAAGTCCGGGAAGGAGGTGATAGAACCTCAAGGTAAGGACGAGAAACATGCAAGAGCATCTCCCGTAAGCCTCTTAGGGAAGAGCCTTCAAAGATATAAGTAGCTATAGGAGACTTCTTGACATAAGATATGGAACTCACAAACATGGTCTCAGGGGTCCCCTTTGCCCTCATACTTCGTGAACTTAGGCATTTCAAACCATGGTGGGTATGGTGCAACTGATATGGATGGGGCATAAGGACAAGGACATAATTCCTCAAATGAGTAAGGTTTCCTCTTGTTAGTCCCTTCCTTCATGTTTTTAATGATGTTTTTCATGTCCTCGATTTCCTAGATGATGCCTTGTTGCGGTTTTTGGACATGATGGATTGTGCTTGCCCCTAGAATTAGATGAGTCATGGAAGGTGTACCACCACCACTAATGTATTTATATGATGAGGAATCGGGGATGTGAGATGTGATGACCGATGTCACAGGGACTTGAGTGACAATTGGTTGCGACTCAAAAATTATTGTGACAGGAGGAAGTGAAGCTTGAATGAAGTTAGAAACATTGTTGAGAGGAATGGAGGATTGTGGAATATAACGTATGTTCAGGTAGAAGAAGATGGCATAGAATCTTGTTGAAGAATAGATAGGATCGGATTGGATATTGGCATAGATTCTAAGAAGGAAGAAGGCATAATGGAGACCGCAGGGATCGATGTCGTGAGCACTATTGATTGGGGTTGGATGATGGGAAATGGCACAATTTATTGAGATTGAAGAAAAGGGGCTGATGATATGAGTAGGAGAAAGGTCTCCTTGTGGTTGTTGATCAAGAATGGATCTATCGAAATCGAAGAGGAGGCGAGCTCCATTTTCAAAAGAGTCTTTAGAAGAGAACTAGGATTATGTCGGATAAATTTCTCCATCATTTCTTGGTTGTAAGTCTTCTAGGAATGCTCGTAGTTCTAAGGATAGGTCATCTTGATCGACCATATTAGGGTCCCCTTGTGGTTGAGGATCTTGGATTTCGGGTTGCACACTTTGTGTTAGATCTTGTGTAGAGTCTTGGTATAGGACACTAATGTCCAGCATGCCATATTGTTGTTCAACCATCTTTTTCTTTTGGGATCGAGTTGTGACCATACAAGAATAAGCTTAGGAAGATTGATTGGAAGAAAAGGGGCTTGGTGAAAGGACTTAGGAAAAATTTTGGATTTTGGATTTGATTTGGATTTGATGAAATTGGATAGATTGATGGATGGGGTCCTTGGATTTGGACATGATTTTGATTAAGATTGCACCTTCGTCTTTGGATGAGGATTTTAGGTGGGAGATGTTGATGAAACCACAAGCAAGGTAACAACCAAGTTCGGTAAGATTTAGACCTTAGAATAATGATCAAAGTCTTTCTTCTACTAAGGATTGACTAATGATCCTAAGCAAAATAAAGAAGTGAGATAAGAGTCTTGATCGACTCAAAGGATGGGGCAAAGGTATTTGGAGAGGATTCTTCTTCAAGCACAAAAGCCAAATGATTGATTGATTAAAGATGAGGTCTAAATAAAACTTCACAAGGCATAAAGTCTTAATGTGAGGTTAATTGGATTAAAGGATGATTGATTGAAGATGGTTGATTGAGGATTGATTTGATTATAAATTATTGATTGAAAATTGGTTCATGTGCTAAGTCCTTAAGAAATATTGAGGACGATTTATCAAAGAGAGGTGATAGTGATGATTAGAAAAAAAATGATGACTAGAATATTCTTGGCATGAACATGGCTCAATAGATGATTGGTTCGGGTGGCAAGTTGTATGAAGGGATGCAACCACCCTAATTCTGACGATAGTTGGTATTAAAAGACAATCCTGAACCTTGATGGAGGGCACAAACTCATTATTATGACCATAGATGTAATTGTGGTAATGGTGCAAAAAGGTACTATGTTTAAGCAAGAGTTTGCGATTGGTGTATCAAAACTTTTGATGTCTAATGAGTTGTTCTTGTGTGAGCTTCTTCTTCTTCATTGGTCGGTAGATTGACTTCTTGGGATGCTTATACAACTTGGGCTTATGAAACATGAGGTGGACGGAGTTCCGACGTAGTTTGGACTTGTTTGGAAGACTTGAGTTTGTTATGACTTGGACTTGATTAATGTTGGTTCAAAAAAAATGTATGAATAGGACATAATTTGGGTATTACTTGAATATGACGTGGAGCGGATTAGGGATTATGACTTGGACTAGACTTGATTTTGATGTTAATGACTAGGATGTTGACTAATTGTACTCTTGACAAGAAGACAAAGAAAACACATTGGCCATTGATTCAAATAAGCACATCAAGCATATGAAGCTACCCTAGGAAATTGGATGAGGAAGAAAACCTTTTCTTGTTGGCTCAGGTACACACCCAATAGCTAATCTGAATACGGTCTTTGGGTCTCATGCAATGGATTCCCAACATCGTATCAACCAACTCCAAATGCTAATGGGGGCACGATATGACAAGTCTCTTGGGGGAGTTACTATCTCCCTTGCACAAAGATTATCCACCACCTTTCAGAGGTGAACTGGGTGGTCTCTAATCCTAGAGTTCTTAATAAGGATTTCCGTTCGAAGACTACTCCTTGTAGTCGTGCAAGCGCGGTAGAGGCCTATAGTCGTACAAAGTTCCAAGCAAGATGTAGTCACACAAGTGCGATTGAGACCTAAATACTCCACAAAATGCCCAATATGAGAGTGAACTCTCAAATAGCTCTGTCCTCCAAAATTTTCATCCCAAGGGGCCTATTTATTATAGTGATTTGGAATGCTTGGGTTTTAGCCATACTCACTTGGGTCGTTCCCCTCTCACCAATGCCTGTGCGAATCTGCCAGGCAAATCAGGAGGGCAGATCCGCTAAAGGTATGCACACAATCAAACTAGAAAATATTAGAGGGTATGGATTTCTGATTGTCTAGATAGACAAGAACATACTCTCCTACCTCCATTCTTTTCCCAAACAAGCAAGCACAATGTTTGGTCGATTTTCCTTAGGCAACCTCCAGAAAATCAAATTAGTAATTTTGTTTAATGTCTTGGACAATCGAATAAACCTGTAAAACTCACAAAATGTGATTAATAGAGACATGTCTGCAGAAACCGTGCTAGTTGAAGCACCTGTGCAGGCGCTGAAATGCTTGCATACACGCTAAAGAGGGGCAGACAATAAAAAAAAGAAAAGTATAGAAAATCTAAAAATGCAGAATATACCTTCACGGTCGTATTGTTCTGTTTTTGACCATGCTGAAGTGCTCATGCTCATGCTAAAACAAGTTAGTAAAGAAAACATAACAAAAATCCAAAAAATTGAAAACTTGAAAACTAACGGGAATTATATTAGAGCGCTCGTGCTGAACCGAGATTTTTAAAATGAAAAAGGTGATTAGATAAAACTAACTAATTTTTTAAATATTTTTTTAAAACTTTTTTTCGCTTTTTAGTATGTTTTTATTGCTAGTTAAGGAATGAAATAGAAAATATACAAAAACACTAATCAGGAAACAAGTCTCAAAATGCCAATATCGAATGCATTGTTTTAGTAACGCTCGCGCTGTTCTGTGATCCTACAAAAAGGGCGGGTTAATATTTGAATTTTTAATCACCCCCACTGAAGTGCGTGCACACGCGTCAAAGTAGAAAATGATCACGTTGGTCTTGTGGTGGTCACACTAATTTGCAGTCACTCACGCTGTTCCGATACCTTCGATAAAAAACTCACAAAAACTCCAAAAAAAATTAAATTCTAGGGACATGGGTCCCACCGGGCGTGCAGAAGTGAAGAGGGGGAAAGATGGAAAGATGATATAATGATCAAATACAATGGAATGAGCAATAAAACATTAAAAACATCAAAATACCATTATACCTTATATCTTCTCCTTCTCTTTCGGATTGAGCTTGATGAGGTTGAACTTGCGCCTTTGTCTTCAACCTGATTTGATGTGCTCCTTTGTTTGATGTAGCCGACTCTCCAAGATTATGCACAAGGTATTGGATGATGAGATGGAATGGATGAGAAATTGGCTAAGTGATAGGTGAATGAATATTTTGCTAGAGTTTGGATACTTTGATGATTTTCTAGGCTCAAATTGATAGCATGAACTTGGATAACTTGGAGATGTCAAATGAAGGAGTGGAGTCTCCAATTTATAGAAGAAGAGGGGAGGAAATGAAGGGCTAGGATTGATCCAATATGGAGGGTCAAGATTGCATGTGAGCTCACATATGGGCCAAGGGGAGTTGACAAGACAAGTGTGGAGTCCAAGACATATGCCATAAAGACATTTCTTGTCTCCACACTCCTCAAGGTTCATTGGGAAAACTTCCCAATGCACCTAGGGAAGAGAACATGAATACAATATTCCTTGAGTGATGAGGAGAAGGAATTAAAAATTCCTTAAAAGAATGCTCATAGGGATTGGAGGAATAGAAAGGAATTGAAAATTCCTTGGTGAAGGGATACCTAGAGGAATGTGAGACATTCAACTAGGAAAAGGGCACTTAAGGAAGGTGGGTGAATGAGGGGACAAGGAGTTGAATTTGTGGCTAATCATGAGGATTAGCCACTAGCAACTCATTAGAGGATAGATAAGAAGAATGACTAGGTGGAATTAAGACAAATGAGATTTGTAGGAGGATTTGACTAGGAGAGAGAATGAGTGAAGGGAATTAAAAAATAGAAGAATAATGATAAGTGAGATTAGGGGTGCTTCTATAAGAATTAATTAGGTCAATGATAAATTAGGAAAAAGGTGATTTGTAGGAATCACCTGGATTAATTAATTAAAGTGGGGATTTAGGAAGAATTATTTTTGGGGATTTTGGAAGAATAAGAGTAAATTGATTTATTAAATAAATCAATTACTGGGCTATAGTGACAATATTAATTAAATTAAATTAATATTGAGAAAGAATTAGGATTATCCTAATTAATAAATTAATTATGTGAGGCAATTAATTTTTTTAATTAAAAACAATAAATTTAAGTGTCTACAAGCGGTTTTAATTAAATGTGAATTTAATTAAAAAAGGCTAGAAGAGGAATTTTAATTAAATGGCTTAGAAAGGGGGATTTAATTAAATGGATAGATAGAAAAAGGGGAATATTAATCAAATCTTTAATTTGATTAATGGTCAATTAGAAGAATAGGATATTAATTAAATCTTAATTTAATTAATTGGAAGAAATAGGGACAATTAAATGAATAAAATTCACTTAATTTGTTAGGCAACTTTTAGGTGTCTACATTTTGTCCCTCTTTGAGTTAACGTGTAAGCACATGATGATTCAAATAAAAATGCTCAATTTGTCGTCAAATGTTTTCGATATGATGTTGTTGCCAAAGTTGTCGATTTGATTCCCTGGATATGAAAATTAATTTCGATATGATATGTTGATATGGAACTGGTGTCGATATGAGGCTGATGATGGAGCCAATATGGAAATGTCAATTATGATAATGATGATATGCCCCCTCGGGGGATAAATTGAGAAAAATGCGTTGTTCGAGGGAGCGACATGAAGTACGATGATGTTTTGGAAAAAAAAATGTTGATCTTTTTGGATTTAAAAAAAAAAATTATTTTTTATTTTTTATTTTTAAAATTTATGATTTTTTTTTTGGATTTTTAAAATTTATGATTTGTTTTTTTTGGATATTTTAAAATTTATCGCTCGATAGATTTATTAAAAATGATATGGAAAATGGGGTGAAGACTATGTGAGGATAACGTGCACATGCGCCACACGTCCACTGAGGCATCACAACCGCCTACGTCAACATGGGCTATATAAGCCTCCACGGGCCCATTTCTACCTCATTTGCACACTTGTCTTTGGAGCATTGGAGCTTGGAGGAAAGAGAGGAGATGGCACCCCCTATCATTGTCACCATTTTGAGAAAGTTCATCAATTTGAGAGGCCAACAGAGTACGGACCACTAGTAAGTTGATATTCTAACCTGCGTTGTAAATTTTTAGCTTAGATTTTAGGCGTTTTTGGAAATGTTTTGAATTTTTGGGCTAAATTAGGGTTTTTTGCGTGGTTTTTATTTTTGCTTCTTTTTGTGCATTTGATCTTTCTTTTAGCCGATGTGATGAATTTTGTTGTGCATTTAACAATTATCGTAGCGCATTTGACTTTTATTTTTGCACATATGATGATAGAATTAGCGCATTTGAGTTGTAGATTAGCGCATATGAGAAATAGTATTGCGCATATGAGAAATAATATTGTGCATATGATGTGTTTTTTAGCGCATACGATACATTAAATAATGCATATGATAGATTAAATATCGCATATGAAATTGCGCATTTGATGACTGTTTTAGCGCATATGAAATAGTGAGCATTTTGGGTGATTTTTGAAAGAAATGAACATGTGCAATTTTGATTTTTAGATTTGTTATGAAGTTTTGCACCCTGTCAAAGTGTCATTTTGAATCGAATGTGTTGATTTTGGTCGTTAATTGATGTTTGTCATTATGAGTCTGTCGGGTTAATTCAATTTTTGGTCTGGATCAATCTTGGTCAAAGTCATTATGAGCCTGTTTGCGATTTGGGTCTGATTACGATATGGGTTTTGCTGTCATTATGAGTCATTTTTCGTTATGGGTCAATTTTTCATTATGGGTCAACTTGTCGTTATGGGTCAATTTTTTGTTATGGGTCTGATTTTGATATGGGTCCGATTTCAATATGGGTCTTGATTCGATATGAGTCAATTGTTGTTCGATATGGGTCCTGATTCGATATGAGTCAATTGTTGTTTGATATGGGTCTGATTTTGATATGGGGCCTGATTCGATATGAGTCAATTGTTTGTTCGATATGGGTCTGATTTTAATATGGGTTCTGATTCGATATGAGTCAATTGTTTGTTTGATATGGGTCTGATTTGTCGATATGAGACAAATTTGATTGATCAATGATATGAGTCTAGGTTGATTGGAATTTGATTGATTGTCGATATGGATCTTGGTCATTTTTAAAATGGTATTTGATTTTCGATATGAGTCCTGATATGAAGCCTCTTGTTTGAGTGTTGATATGATGCGTGATTGATTGATTGGACATTTGATTTAATAGACGGTTGATTGTGTGACTATCATCACTTGATTTGTTGATTGCCACATTGTGTAGAATAGATGTATCTGATAGGATGATATCCATGTATTGTATCTGTCGAGGAGTGCTCATGCTTTGGGATAAATTCCCAAAGACTTTTGTGATGTGAGATTGATTTAGTGCTAATGATCTGACAGTCATAGAGGCTTGTGGTCTCATCCATTTGTTACACATGCCACCCTATTGAAAGAATAGGGCACTACTCACCATGCTAGCCGAGAGATGGCATAGTGAACATAACACCTTCCATTTACCGACGGGTGAGATCATAGTGACGCTGGAGGATGTCTATTAGATTATGCGGATTCTGATTACAAGTGAGGTTGTGGAGTATGATGTGGAGGAGGCCGGCAGGACCGATGCTCTGTGGGAGACATTTTTCGATCCCCATATTGCAAGTTACCTAGTGGCGTGGCAGAACATGGTAGACAACTATGCCCCACTCCCTTTAGTTTTGGCAGGTTTGATTGACAACTTCCTAATTTTGGACAAGAGGTCACATGGTTTATCAGTTGGATGAGGTTGAGTGCTCTAACAGATGGTGCAGGTGTGTACATGATATGCATGGGGTATTTTTTTACTTTCCCATTTATATCATGAGCTTCATCAGGTGGTTTATGATGATGCGTCCAGTCTAGCTTCCAGATGCACTCTACTATAGATTTGGGCATGGGAGCACATAGTCATGGCCTGTCTACTTGGGCTGAGGTTCAGATGGGCAGGGGCACCTTTTGTGATGATGTAAAATGAGGTTGCTTCCCAGTCAATGCTCGAGAAGTTAGAGTATTGGAGGTGGGCCTTGAATGATATGGATACAATGGTGTGGAGGCCCTATCGATTGTGTGAACCATGGCTGGAGGATGCTTTTGAGGTGCCACATTTATTTATGAGTAGATTTATTTTGGGTCGCACCTTGTATGTGATAGAGTGGTTTATTCTTCCTTAGGTTTACCAATAGTTTGGGCGCGTGCAACCGATGCCACAGGGGATGACTGTGTACACTTGGGTACACAAGGAGAGGACAGATTGGGGGACCACATTGGATTTTGCAACAACCCGGGCTGAGTTCCATTCATTTCCCTTTTGTGTATGGAGCATGTTTGAAGATATAGTGGACGCAGGGATGACTGCAGAGTATACGCAATACTTTTTGATACACAGGTTCCCTCAATTGACAGGGCCAGGAGAGTTGATTCCTACACTGGATGAGGTCGATGATGATGATCAGGGTAGAGGTCATAGAGGTTGGGGGAGGGGTGGTAGGATTGTTGTAGGTGGTGTGGTTGGACATGGTCGGGGTGGAGGTGGTGGCAGGGCAAGAGGAGTAGATGAGGGAGGAGTTGAGGGGTAGAGGAGGAGGATGGATGATGTCTTGGCTTGGGCAGGGAGGACTAGTGCAGATGAATGATGTTGCTTTCATGGGGGTTGAGCAGGGATCAAACAGTGATAGATCCGAGGAGGAGAGTGATGATTCTCTTGATGAGGATACAGAGTCTGAGGAGGTTGGTGGAGGAGTAGGTTTGATGGGATTGGTGGGTACAACAATGGATGATGATTTAGAGGAGGAGGACGTGCAACCATTGGCCCGATGGAGGAGGATTGATATGCCCCCTCCTTCCCCTCGATAGGTTGGTATGTAGGGTCCGCAACCTTTGCAGCCACATGGTTTGCAGATTAGAGTGCCTCCTAATAAATACAGGAACATATAGCAACATTATAGTCCTTGCTACATAGGGTACAAGGTCAACCTACACAGGCCCAGGCACAGGTTGCATAGCTGCAAAGACAAGTGGTGACAGTGTCGCTAGAGTGGGATACTGCTCGGGCGAAGAGAGATGCAAAGATATAGTGACACGGCCATGCAAAGGAGACAATGTGATTATTTCAGTAGGCAACCGCACAGGGTGTTACAGGGGAGACCATCCAGAGTCTTATTGAGCATACATGGTGGGTAGAGTATTACATGACTATATTTTTAGGTTGTACCACTATGACAATGTGCTCCTACCTATGTTGCCAATTCTTAGCATGGGTGTTCTCAGAGACAAAGGGGTTGTGGGTCCCAAGGGGGATACTCCTAGCAGTAGCATGGGTGCGGGTAGCTCGATCTCTCGGCTGATAGGTCTTGGAAGTGGTCAGGCTGATCCTGCGCCATGACCATGATCATATATTTTGTATTTGTACCTTTATGTACATATATCTTTGTATTTTGATGACCTCCTGATATGATACATTGTTTTACTTTGATCTTATTGATATGCTACTCAACAATGTTCCTTTATGATGTTTTGACGATCTTATTGATGTTTATTGATTTCCTTAATACTAACGCTATGTGATATGATGGACATTTGTTATTCATATATATCTAGGTACTTTGGTAATTTTATTACTTCACTGATGATATGTTTCTAAGTTATATCCTTGTTTTTCCTTTGGGTCAACATATGGTCACACATATAGATATGATGATATGTTATGGATGCAACTACTTTGATTTTGATGAGCTATATGATATGCTTTTGATCTAGATGATTGTTATAAATGATGATGCAAATGATGTGAAGTGTGTGTTGTGGATGATTTCTATGCTTTATATGATGATTGTAATGTACTATATGTTTGGAAGGTGATATGTAGATGATGGTTGGATTAATGATTGCAAATGCTTATGATTTGTGTAAATGTTTCTAACATGTTTTGTGCTTTTGTGTGTTATGGATAATGCAATCTAGAATGTTACATATGCTTGATACGATGATGCTCATGTATGGGATGCATTGTGATAAAGATATGATTTTGATTTGTGAATGTATCTTGAAAATGAGATGTATGAAATGTAATGATAATGTGAGATGTATCTTGAAAATGAGATGTATGAAATGTAATGATAATGGTAACTAATGCAATGAATGTAACTATATGCAAGATTTTAACATGGTCTAAATGATAATGATAATGCAAACCTAATATGATAATGCACCTAATGATTTATATTCAACCCAATAAAAACAGAAAATGATAATGATATGCAATCAAATGTAAGATTAACATGTTATGACATTAATGATCCTGAAATGATATGCAAGCTAATGCAAGAGTAATATGATAATGATAATATAATAATGCAAGATGAACATGAAATGATATGTAACCTAATGCAAGATTAATATGATAATGATGTGATACTAATGCAAAGCTTAATATGCATCCTCGTTCTCAATGTTGCCATCCATTTTGATCAAAGTGCCAGTGCTTCCTTTGTTTTCATCATCGGGCCTTGATTTGTTAAAAGTTGATACAAGCATCATGGTATAATTGAACCATAACGACTTGAGTATAAATTACATGGATTTTGATATTGCAAGATGATACAAGCATCAAGGTATAATTGAACCAAGATGACTTGAGTGTTGATTGCATAAAAAAGACCAGAGTTAACCTTTGTCCCATACAAATCCGAAATGTCTTCAGTGATATGTTACCTGATCATGTCGTAAAACAAATTTGCATAGTAGAAGGCTTCACTGCCAAACAACAAACAAAGAAAACATCACATTCCTTCCTTGCTTCTCTAGTCATTAGAGACATCCTTGAGTTGCTTAGGAGATATGATAAGCAAAAATTAACAACCATAAGTAAGCATGCATGCTATTGGAAATATATTCTTGTCAAGTAAAATATCTTGCAAATAGATCTTTTGTTCAATTCCAATCAATTCAATTCCATGATATCTAGTCTTCTTGCATTGCCGTTGTCATTTGTTGGTTGTTCTGATCCTTGTTGTCTTGCTACATGTTTGGTCTGATGTCTAAAACCCTCAAGGCAAAATTCCCCCAATGAGGTCAGGATTTTGCCCCTTGATGTTGATACTACTCGATATGGATATTTACACTGATCACCAAGCCATGGTGGGATATGATTTAGATTATCGAGGACAATGACTACGCTAAGTATGTCCAGGATGATATGGCATGTATAAGTGTTTGGCGGTGACTATGGGCTTAGATTAGATGAATCAAAGATATGATACAAGTACCAATAAATGAAGGAGTCATTCTCTAACAAGTGGCGCTTGTTGCGAAATTTTCACCACTTGATCTTATTGCACTTTTTTTTATTTGTTTTTCATTTTTTTTTATTTTTTTATTTTTGTATTTTTGTATTTTTTTTGTGTCACAAGGCGCTTGTTTTCCAGGTTTTCACCTTAGTGATGATTTTTGATACTTTTTTTATTTTTTTGGTGTTTTGCTTGATCCGTGCATTAGACGAATCAAGTGTAGAATTTATTCAGATGGATATTGTTGGTTGGTTCATCGAGCATGTCCCCTTTTGAAGTTGACAACTGATATGCTCTTGATCAATAGGATATGATGACAAATGGTCCCATCGAATTGGGCTCAAACTTCCTTTTCTTCTCTTGGTCTTGCTGATTTCTGGGATTTTCTTTTAGGAATAGATCACCAATTTTGAAATCCCTTGGGACGACTTGTGATTATAGCTTCTGAACATTCATTGTTGATATTCCTTGAGATGGTCATAGGCGCGTTATCATTTTTCATCGAGAAGCTCTAGTTCTTGCAACATGTTCACTCGATATTCCTCATCTGGTATGAGGCCCTTCAAAGATACTTGGAGAGATGGGATTTCTACCTCAAGAGGCAAAATTTCTACTGAACCATACACTAATGAATATGGTGTAGCCCCTATAGTTGTGCAGATACTTGTTCTGTAGGCCTAAAGTGTTGGATTGAGTTGTACATGCCAATCCTTCCCAACATCATTCACCATTTTCTTGAGGATTTTCAAGATTGATTTATTTGATTCTTTTGCTTGGCCATTCCCTTGTGGGTAGTATCGTATGGAAAAGTGATATTGGATTTTGAATCATTCGCATAGCTCTTACACATCTTGATTCTTGAAAGAACGTCCATTATTTGTGATGATGGAACGAGGAATGCCATATCTGCAAATGAGATAGTTGAGGATGAATGATGAGATCTGCTTTCTAGTTACGGTGGTCATTGGGACTGCTTCGATCCACTTGGTGAAGTACTCTGTGGTGATGATAATGAACTTATGTCCATTTGAAGAGGAAGGATGAATCTTTCCTACTAGATCAAGTCCCAATTGACATAAAGGCCAAGATGTGGTGAATGGTTGCAACTCCTATGCTGGTACATGTATGAGGTTACCATGAATTTGGCATTTAGGACAATTCCTAGCAAATTGATAGGACTCTCTTTCCATTGTCGGCCAGTAATATCCCATTCTTAGAAGTTGCTTAGTGAGAGTAGGACCACTTGAATGCATACCACAATTACCTTCATGAAGCTCATGTATGGCAGAGTCAGACTTGTTACGATCGAGGCATCGAAGAAGAGTACCATCTAGACCTCGATGGTAAAGTGTGTTAGTGGTTAAGGTATAGCGGGCGGCTTGTCGGATGAACCTTCATTTTTTATTGCGAGATAGGTCGGGTGGGAGGGTATTGTTTTTGAGATAGTCATATATCTTCCCATATAGAGGGGAATCAAAACCGGTCAAGGCATAGATGACTTGGGATGCGTAATTGTCATAGGTTGGGGAAAACAATTGCTCCACTAGGAATTCGTAATGATTCTATTTATCTAGAATTTGTAGAAGTGAGGCTATAGTGGCCATTGCATCGACAACTCTATTTTCCAATCTTGGAATTGGCTCAAAGGTGATGTGCACAAAGTACTTTTTGAAGTCATTCACCATTCTCTTTTAAGGCATTAGCTTATCATCTTTCATCTGATAGTCATCATTGATCTGATTGATAGCTAATTGAGAATCCCCATAGACTCTTAATTTTGTGATTCTCCATACTACAAATACTTTGTTTCCTGTTACCAAGGCTTCATATTCAACAATGTTGTTGGTGCATGGAAACATTAGTATGTAAGATCTAGGAATTGTGTGCCCTTCTGGAGTGACAAACAAGATGTTGACACCCGATCCATTTTGTGTATAGGATCCATCAAAGTATAGGGTCCATTACTTGGGTGTGATAATGAGTACATCCATATCTAAAAATTCCACCTGTAGTGGGTGTTGGTCTAGTAGTGGTGCTTCTACCAGTTGATCTGCAATTGCTTGTCCTTTGATAGCCCGTCGTTCTGTGTATCAAATGTCAATCTCACTTAGGATCATGAACCATTTAACTAATCTTCTTGTGAGAGCGTCCTTGCTAAGTAGATACTTGAGAGGATCGATCTTTGCTACCAGCTTGATTGTGTGGGCTAACATATAGTGACAAAACTTCTGAGAAGCAAACACTACTGCTAAGCAAGCCTTTTTGATGAATGTGTAATTGTGTTCATATCCATTCAAAGTCTTACTGATATAATAGATAGCCCTTTCTTTTCCTGCTGGATCTTCTTGTGCTAGCAGTGGCCCCAATGATACTTTTGTTGTTGATATATAGAGGATGAGTGGCTTGCCTTCTATTGGCGGTACCAAAACTAGTGGATTCATCAAATATTGTTTGAGCTGGGGGAACGAGTCTGCACATTTGTCTTCCCATCTAAAAGGTATATTCTTATGAAGCAGATGATTGAATGGAAGACATTTATCTGCTAACTGAGCAATGAATCATTTGATGGATTGTAGCCTGACCTGTAGAGATCATAGTTGGCTAATGGTTTTTTAGGATATGGAATCTCCATGATAGCTTGAACCTTTGTTGGATCCACTTCGATGCCTTTTTTTGATACAATGTATCCCAAAAGGTTGTCGGATGTGACCCCGAAGACACACTTCTTAAGGTTTAATCTAACATTGAATTGCTCCAATCATTGAAAGATTTTATCTAGGATGTCTAGGTGCTCAACTCTTGTGAATGATTTAGCTAGCAAATCATCTGCACAATCCTCCATAAAAGTATGCATCATGTCATGGCTCTCTGATAGGTTGCACCAGCATTTTTCAAGCCAAAGGAATGTTTTTCGAGTAATATGTTCCCCATGGACATGTGAATGCAGTTTTATCTTGATCCTCTAGAGCTATCTTAATTTGGTTGTAGCCCAAAAAATCGTCCATGAATAATAGCATTGCGTGCTTTGTTGTTAGATCAACAATGGCGTCGATGCTTGGCAAAGGAAAGGCATCTTTTGGAAATTTCTTGTTGAGGTCTCTGAAGTCTATACAAATCCTTATGCTTTTATCCAGTTTAGAAACCGGTACAATGTTTGTGATCCATTTGACATAGTTGATAGGTTGGATGAATTTGACATCTAATAACTTCTTCAGTTCTGGTTTGACTAATAATGCCACATGTGGATTCATCTTCCTTAATTTCTGTTTGACAAGTTTAACTCCCAGAGCAATGGATAAGTGATGACTGATTAGATTCGGATCTACACCTGGCATGTCAACATAAGACCAAGCAAAATTGATTTGCTTCTCCTTGAAGAATTTGACAAAATCTGGTTTTCTTTTTCTATGAGTGATTCAACCAAATGTATGGTTTTGGCTACCGCTTCAGTGATAATATTTATTGATTGAGTTAGCTCAATCAAGATTGGTGACCTCTCCTGGTAATGTTCAGGGAGAGTGTCAAGTCTCTCATCTTTAGGTGCCTCAAAAAAGTTTTCACCTTCAGATACGTCCTTTATTTTTAATTTTTTTTTTTGCAATGTAACACTGCCATTAAATGGTTTTCACCATTAGATCTATTTTTTTAATTTTGTTTTTGCAACTAATAGACTTGGCACTCCCCTGATTACAGATTTGTTATGTGGTTCACTGGTGGAGCATGTTTTCAAGTTGACTAAGCACAAGTATTGAACAATTGACTCATCAATTGGGAATATTGGTATATCATGATGTTTGGGTTCTTCCCAGTCTATGAGGTCAGGATATATGAGCGGTAGGGAGTCATTTGGCGGGTTAAGATCAACTGCTATAAGTGTCATGATGCAGACATTATCATATTTATTTGGGATATCAGTGAGGTCTTAGATATTCCTGAGGTCTTCAATGGTACTCTCCTTGATATTGCCTTGTGCGTATTGTCGTTGCTCGTTCTCACTAGCCTCATAGATATGTTGCGGTCCAAATTCAAACGATTGAGATTTTGAGCCTTGTCCCTCATGAGAAATGGGTGTGTACACATGGATTGTATCCACCTGAATATCCTCTGTAACATTAGAGAAAGTATCCCACTCATACTCATTGGAATCAGTTTCTGAATCATTGTCCTAGGTTACCTCACTAAATTTAACAGGGATGTCGTATGGTGAGAAAAGATCATTGATAATTGATACCACCTGGTTAGCTTGTTCTGATTGAAGATCTGTACTTGTTTTTATTCTTTGAATTTTTCATATGCAATTTCCCTTATTTTAGTAGGAATATCCTCTGTGTGCGACTTGGAGTCGGTTTGATCAAGTTATTGTACATGATGTACTTTCTTATAAGAAGCTTCCTTCCTTTGGATAGCGATTTATTCTTGTCGCCTCACATTTTCTTCATGTTTTTGCTCCTTGTCTTTTCTGCTACTTGGTGTATTGCTTCTTGCCATGAGTCTTTTTATGTTTTTTCTTTTCTTTCCATTGCGGTTTTTGATGATGAGCTCTCTTTTATAATGGGGGAATATGTTGGCCATACCCAAGTCATGTTTTATCTCTTGCTAATTGAGAATGGGGTTGTATGGGTTCTATGACACATTCTTGATGCTAGCCAATAGGTCCTTTTCCTTTGTATCCCATTCATTGCATGATCCAGAACCCATTTCATATTGTGTTGTTGGTATAACTACTTCTAGGGCAGCAACTTTGATTTCTTCCTCATTCTTATATAGCCAGTTAAGGATGTCTTTATCTTTTGATTCTTCAGCTAGTGTGCCCATCTGGATAAATTTACCATCAAACACTAATACATTTGGACTAGATTTCCGACTGAGGTTTCCAACGAAGAAGGTATATTGTGGCCAAATTTGATTTTTTTTGAAAAAATGCCCATGTTCGTCGTAATTCTGATGGAAATTTCCCATTTGGTTTTGACGAAGAAGGCATTAGCAATGAGAATTTTCTTTTTTTCAAAAAAGTGCTCGAGTTCGTCGTAATGCCGACGACAAGGGCCATTACTTAAAAAAAGAAGAGGAGGGAAATTCATTTGTGAACATTGCAATCCCGCATAGGCATCCGTGGCAACTTCAACCCCTAAGAACATAAAACCTGCGTCGAAGGCATTTGTGGCATTGCTTGCAATCCCGTGCAGGAGGTAGATTCAAATGGCCCTAGTTTTTAATTTCATGTTGCAAAAAATATACATCTCTTTGCGGCATCGTATCAAACAATTCACGAGCCTTGTCCATGTTTCCACATTTTGCATTCATGTCAAGCAGGGCATTTGCAAGTACAACACCTAACAAAATTCCTCTATCCATTATGCTTTGATGGATGTCCATACCCTGTTCCAAAGCTCCCATTTTTGCACAGGCAGGGAGGATGCTGCCAAAGGTTGTGGAATTTGGCTTTATGCTTTCCAATTTCATTTGCTTGAAAGTGTCTAAAGCCTTTTTGACAAATCCATTTTGTGCATATCCAACAATCATTGCAGTCCATGAGACAACATTTCTTTCAGGCATTCTATCAAACAGTTCATGTGCCTTGTCTATGCTTCCACATTTTGCATACATGTCTACCAGGGCAGTTGCAACTACAACATCTAACAAACTTCCTCTATCCTTTATGCTTCAATGAATGTCCATACCCTGTTTCAAATCTCCCATTTTGGCACAGGCAGGGAGGATAGTAGCAATAGTAATGGAATTTGACTTTACACCTGCCGATTGCATTTGCTTGAAAGTTTATAAAGCCTTCTCAACAAATCCATTTTGTGCATATCCAACAATCATTGCAGTCCAAGAAACCACATTTCTTTGAGGTAATCTGTCAAACAGTTCTCGTGCCTTGTCTATGCTTCCACATTTTGCATACATGCTAACAGAGCAGTTGCAACTACATCTGACAAAATTCTGTTGGCAATATTGCATTATAACAGACAATGAAAGATTGTTGGCATTTCATAAGGATATTGAGAAGGTTGTTGATGATTATGGATATAACTGATTAAGGATGTTTTACTATCTTGATATTATTATTTTGTCATTGATGTTAAGAAATTGATTTTCTAATTCAGTATGATGTTGCCATATCTTGAGAAGTATGATATGAAGATTATAAAGATGTCGTAAAAGACACAAGAAAGAATATGATGAATAAGGGGATGAATAAGGTATTCAATGGGAAACTAATACCAAGTCAGACAATGATGAGATCATGATGTTTTAGATTGTTTTAACATCATACATATGTTGTAAAATGTAAAGGTTAATACTATACTATGTTATCAACCAAAGAACCTAGTCGGTAAACCCTAAGGAACCTAGTCGGTAAACCCTAAGGTTATCGCTATCGGTTAATGAAGGCAGAATGTCTACCGAGTGAAGTTTAGTATTCACCGAGTTGTAACTGAGCTATAACAGAATGCATTAAATTTTTGCATGCGTTATTTAATGAAGGAAGTTGATGAGCTGGAACTGATTAAATGATTGGTGAGCCGTGGAAGAAGTTTGTTAACGAATCTAAGGCAATGGAAAGTCGGCATGAAGATCTACATCTCCGATTGAACCGCAATACCCTGACACAAGTTCCAAGACTAATATGCAAGTTCCAAGGCGGGGCAAAACATTTTTAGATCGAAAGATGCATTGAACCTGGACAAGATTGAAGATTTGACGGCTATGATTGATCATGGGAAATGTGATCAAGGAAATTAAGCGGTTACCTAATTGTTTATAAATAGGAAACTGTTGATAAACAATGTATGCAAGCAAGTGTATGCACAAGGATGCTACATAGTGATTACCGAGCATTGAAGCTTGGAGACCTATTAGAATAATAGAGTATAGAAGCCCAACAGATAGACAAGATTAGTTCTATGTCTAGATTGTATTGAACAAATAGGAATCTGCTTTAGCATTTTAGATGTGAAGTTGCAGATAGATTTTATTACTGTTATTTTGTTAAAGTGACAGAAAATCTCTTAACCGAGTGGACTTAACAGTCTTATTTGTAAAACCCTCTAGCAAGTTGACATTCTGATTGAGTGTTTGAAATCCTTTAACAAGGTCACTTCTAACAAGGTGAAGATCCTAACAGATCTGAGGGAAATCCCTTAACCGGGTCACATCTAGCAATGTGTTTGTAATCTTTAACAGGATTTTCTTTTAACCGAGCATACTCTAGAAGAGTATATTTCTTAGTGGGTCCAAAATCCCACAGTGGTTTTTCCCTATTTGGGTTTCCACGTTAAATTTGGTGTTATGAGGTTTATGATGTTTATATGCTTTTGAGTTTTCATGTTTAACAATTTTGGTCATATTATTGAAGCATATGTTACCGAGGTTGAATCTGATGTTTTTATGGATGATTAAGTTTGTATGATTCACCCTCCCCCTCTCATCTTGTTGGTTATTGGATCTATACTTATATTAAGTATCAAAACTATCAACTGGTATTAAAGCTTTGGACTTCGGAAGGAAAGTTTAAAGGCACTTGAGTTAAAGATCCAAAGATGTATAAGAGGGATGCACCGAAGCTGAACAAGTCAAGTTTCTCTACATGGCAGAAAAGGATGAAGCTGCATCTATCAAGAGTTGGAGAATATGCTGTATATTATCTGGAGAATGATTTTTTCACACCGAGAACCTATCCATTGACTATTGAAGAGATAAAGGCAAAGCAAGAACATATTCAAGCAATGATTGAAATAACATCTGCATTGACCGACTCAGAGTTTAATGATCTAGAAGGCTGCAATGATACAAAGGCAATGTGGGATAAGCTCATATCAATATATGGAAGAGATGAACATGTTCAAAGAGAAAAAGTAGATAGTCTAAGAGGACAACTTGAATCTATGAGGATGAATGAAGGTGAGAACATAACTCAGTATAGTACCAGACTAAAGGAGATTGTCAATCAAATCAAAGGAGCAGGTGGAACTATTGAAGAAAAGGATATAACAAGTAAGTTGTTGAGAACCCTTCTACTAGCTTATGCAATTTGAGTCTCTGAAATCAATGAATTGAGGTATGTACCTAATATGCTAGTTTCTTTAGATGCTACTATTGGTAAGCTACATGCATTTGATTTAAGTAATTTTGATAACAATGGATCTTTGGTAAATAAAGTTGAATCTGCATTTAGTTCTTTTCATCTTGATGAATCTAATGATTTCAATGAAAGAAAGTATAAGTACTCTGAAGGAGATCACAGTGGAGCAAGTGAAAGATTTCTTAAGAACATGGAGGCAGTACACAAACTGTATGAGGAAATTAGAAAGCAAGAAGAGTTTGAAGCACTATTAGCCAAAAGGTTACCGAGAGGCAAAGGTAAGTATAAAGGAAAGCTACATTTGAAATGTTTCAATTGTGATAAGATAGGACATATGGCTTCTAACTGTCCTGACAAAGATTCTACTGAAAAGAGAGATTATTGAGATGACAGACAGAAAGATAATCATTATAGAGGACACCGAGACTTTAGAAGAAGAGATAGAAAGACATGCCTAATAGCTGATGAGGAATCCAACGATGATAAATCAGATGAGACTGATACAAAGGAAGTAGTTTATGTGGCTATCAAGGATGGATCAGATGAAGAAAGGTATGAAGAAAAAGCCCTAATATCTCACATAAACACTAATGATTCTTGGATTATAGATAGTGGATGCTCACATCATATGATAGGAGATAAACACAAGTTTGTTATATTAGAAGATTATGATGGAGGCTATGTTAGATTTGGTAATGATGCACCATGTCCGGTGAGAGGTAAAAGATCTATAACACTTCTTGACAATGCAAGATGCAATGATGTTTATTGGGTTGAAGGTTTGAAATACAATTTGTTGAGTGTAGCACAACTAAACAACACAGGTTACCAAATAGAATTTCAGAAAGGAATTGTCAAAGTTCATGACAAGAATGGAAAGTTAGCTGCTACCGGGACACAAACAAAAGGTAACGCATTTCACCTTGACTCAACTCGGAATAAGTGTTTGCATGCAAAGTTAGATGATACTTGGTTATGGCATAAAAGGTTTTGTCATGTAAATTTTGATAATCTGATCAAAATAAGCAAGAAGCACCGAGTAAGAGGTCTACCGAGTCTTGAAAAACCTAAGAATGCTATGTGTCGAGGATGCCAAATGGGTAAGATGACAAGATCAAAATTTACAAGTAAGTCATACACTTCTAAGGGAATTTTAGATCTAGTGCACACTAATCTTTGTGGTCCTATGAAAGTTCAAAGTTATTATGGTGATAAATATTTCATATTATTTGTGGACGACTATTCAAGGATGATGTCAGTAATCTTTTTAAAAGAAAAATCAGAAGCTTTTCAAATGTTTAAATGGTACAAGGCAAGAGTTGAAAATGAAACAGGAAGACAATTGAAATGTCTTAGATCAGATAGAGGAGGAGAGTTCACATCTGATGAGTTCAACTTATTTTGCAATGATCATGGTATTAAAAGACAAGTCTCTACACCGAGAACTCCACAGCAGAATGGAATAGCCGAGAGAAGAAACAGATCTATTGTGGATTGTGCTAGAACACTGATGATTGAAAAGAAGGTGCAACAAACATTTTGGAGAGAAGCAATAAGAACAATAGTTTACACCTTGAATCGAGTTCAATTGAAGAAAGGTACTTTGAAGACACCCTATGAAATTTGGTATGATAAGAAACCTAATGTAAGTTATTTTAAAATCTTTGGAAGTAGATGCTATGTTCATAAAGATGATAGAAATAGCAAGTTTGATCAGAAAAGTGAAGAAGGAACATTTCTAGGTTATTCTTCTAGAAGCAAAGCATTTAAATGTCTGATCAAATCATCTAACAAATTAGTAGAAAGTGCAACTGTGAAAATTGATGAATTTGCAAAAAGAAATGATGAAGGAAATTCCAAGGAACCAAAAGACTATGATGAATTTGTCTATGTTCAACTGAGAAGTCCTACCGAGAAGACTGTCGAAGAAAATGAAGAGAATATCCAGTTATCGAGTGATGAAGAAGATCATACAGAGCCTACCGAGCCTGTATTAGCCAAGTATGTCAGAAGACATCATGCGCCAAGTCAGATTATAGGAGATAAGGATGATCCAGTGATGACAAGGAACAAACTGAGATAGAACACATGTTTGATATCTGAATTTGAACCGAGAATAGTGAAGGAGGCATTTAACAATGAAGATTGGATAAATGCTATGACAGAAGAGATTGATCAAATCAAGAAGAATGACACATGGACACTAATCCCAAGACCGAAGGACAAAAATATAATCGGTACAAAGTGGATTTTCAGAAACAAGCTAAATGAAAAAGGAGAGGTCATTCGAAACAAAGCAAGACTAGTTTGCAAAGGTTATGCTCAAGAAGAAGGAATTGATTACGGTGAAACTTTTGCACCTGTTGCTAGACTTGAAGGAATAAGAACATTGTTGGCATATGCTACTTTCAAAAACTTCAAGGTATATCAAATGGATGTCAAATCTACATTTCTAAATCGAATAGTAGAAGAAGAAGTTTTTATTGAACAACCTGAAGGATTTGTTGAAGACAATAATAAGGATTAGGTATGTAAATTGAACAAAGCTTTATATGGTTTGAAACAAGCACCTAGAGCATGGTATGAAAGATTGCACTCTTATTTGATTAAGATTGGTTTTATAAGGACAAGTGAGAACAACAACATGTACATGAAGAATGATGAAAATGGAATACTGATCTCAGCCATATTTGTTGATGATATTATATTTTGTGGAAATGACTCTTTATGCAAGAACTTTGGAAATGAAATGAGCAAAGAATTTGATATGTCATTAATCGGTGAGATAAAGTATTTTATAGGTTTACAGGTACTGCAAATGAAAAATGAGATTTTCATTACTCAATCCAAGTACATAAAGGAAATCTTGAAGAAATTTGGAATGGAGGATTCAAAACCAGTAAGTACTCCTATGACTACCAACTATAAATTGTCAAAGAATGATGAATTTGCATTTGTTGATGAGACACTTTACCGATCCATGATTGGAAAGCTACAATATGTTGTTCATAGTAGACCAAATATAGCACATGCAGTAGGTATAGTTGCAAGATTCTCTATAGATCCTAAGGAATCACACATGATAGCAATCAAAAGAATTTTTAGATACTTGAAAGGCACTGAGGATTATGTCTTAGTATATCAGAAAGGAAATGATTTTGATTTAAAAGTTTATACTGATGCTGATTGGGCAGGCAAAATTGATGATAGAAAAAGCACAAGTGGAGGAGCTTTCTTTTTAGGAGAAAGACTAGTGAGTTGGCTTAGCAAGAAACAAGGATGTGTTTCACAGTCAACAGCAGAAGCTGAATACGTTGCTGCAACATTGAATTGTACCAACATTGCATGGCTTAAACAACTGTTGGAAGGAATAAATGAGAAAGTTACCGAGCCAGTAACTATATTCTGTGACAATACTAGTGCCATTTATATTTCTAAGAATCCTATTATGCACTCTAAGACAAAGCACATATCTATCAAATATCATTATCTTAGAGAAGAAGCTCAAGAGAAGAAAGTGGTGTTGGAGTATGTTAGCACAAAGGAACAAATAGCAGATATCTTCACCAAGCCACTACCAAGGGACACTTTTGAATATCTCAGAAGTAAGTTAGGGGTCCTACCCCTATCTTCTACTCATTGACCGAGTTCGGTGAAAGCATCAATCTGATGACTCTATCGAATATCTTTTGGGAGTTGATGTTGATTTATACACTTTAGGATGTTTTCTAAAGGTGTACAGGAAATCTTACAGGGAACAAGAATTGAAGACAAATGCTCTGACCAAGACTCAGTTGATACACAACAACAGGAAATCACTTCTTACAGAAAGTACTTATGTTTTAGTTCTTTACTTTTTGGCATTGTTGTCAAAGGGAGAGAAGACCTACAAAGGGGGAGAAGACTAATATAGAGGAAGAAGACCTATCAAGGGAGAAGACTAAAAGAAAACTGAGCAGACTTCAGATTGGAAAGAAGACTGAAAATAGGAGAAGTCTAATGTATGGGGGAAAGCATTTCAGCATTTCAGAATCATAGCAATCCAAATCTTTTAAGGTCAAATCAATTGGTTTTGCCATCAATGCCAAAGGGCGAGATTGTTGGCAATATTGCATTATAATAGACAATGAAAGATTGTTGGCATTTCATAAGGATATTGAGAAGGTTGTTGATGATTATGGATATAACTGATTAAGGATGTTTTACTGTCTTGATATTATTATTTTGTCATTGATGTCAAGAAATTGATTTTCTAATTCAGTATGATGTTGCCATATCTTAAGAAGTATGATATGAAGATTATAAAGATGTCGGTAAAAGACACATGAAAGAATATGATGAATAAGGGGATGAATAAGGTATTCAATGGGCAACTAATATGGAGTTAGACAATAATGAGATCATGATGCTTTAGATTGTTTTAACATCATACATATGTTGTAAAATGTAAAGGTTAATACTATACTATGTTATCAACCAAAGAACCTAGTCGGTAAACCCTAAGGTTATCGCTATCGGTTATTGAAGGTGGAATGTCTACCAAGTGAAGTTTAGTATTCACCGTGTTGTAATTGAGCTATAACATAATGCATTAAATGTTTGCATGCGTTATTTAATGAAGGAAGTTGATGAGTTGGAACTGA
Source organism: Cryptomeria japonica (assembly GCF_030272615.1). Lineage (NCBI taxonomy): Eukaryota > Viridiplantae > Streptophyta > Pinopsida > Cupressales > Cupressaceae > Cryptomeria > Cryptomeria japonica. The sequence continues at coordinate 494,984,585 of NC_081410.1, read as the reverse complement.
TTAAATGATTGGTGAGCCATGGAAGAAGTTTGTTAACGAATCTAAGGCAATGGAAGGTCGGCATGAAGATCTACATCTCAAATTGAACCGCAATACCCTGGCACAAGTTCCAAGACTAATATGCAAGTTCCAAGGCTGGGTAAAACATTTTCAGATCGAAAGATGCATTGAACCTGGAGAAGATCGAAGATCTGATGGCTATGATTGATCATGGGAAATGTGATCAAGGAAATTAAGCGGTTACCTAATTGTTTATAAATAGGAAACTATTGATAGACAATGTATCCGGGAAAGTGTATGCACAGGGATGCTACATAGTGATTACAGAGCATAGAAGCTTGAAGACCTGTTAGAATAATAGAGTATAGAAGCCCAACAGATAGACAAGATTAGTTCTATGTCTAGATTGTATTGAACAAATAGGAATCTTCTTTAGCATTTTAGATGTGAAGTTGTAGATAGATTTTATTACTGTTATTTTGTGAAAGTGACAGAAAATCTCTTAACCGAGTGGACTTAATAGTCTTATTTGTAAAACCCTCTAGCAAGGTGGCATTCTGATTGAGTGTTTGAAATCCTTTAACAAGGTCACTTCTAACAAGGTGAAGATTGTAACAGATTTGAGGGAAATCCCTTAACTGGGTCACATCTAGCAATGTGTTTGTAATCTTTAACAGGATTTGCTTTTAACTGAGCATACTCTAGAAGAGTATATTTCTTAGTGGGTCTGAAATCCCACAGTGGTTTTTCCCTATTTGGGTTTCCACGTTAAATCTGGTGTTATGAGGTTTAAGATGTTTATATGCTTTTGAGTTTGCATGTTTAACAGTTTTGGTTATATTATTGAAGTATATGTTACCGAGGTTGAATCTGATGTTTTTATGGATGATTAAGTTTGTATGATTCACCCCCCCTCTCATCTTGTTGGTTATTGGATTTGTACTTATATTAAGTATCAGAACTATCAAATTCCTCTATCTTTTATGCTTTGATGGATGTCCATACCCTGTTCCAAAGCTCCCATTTTGGCACAGGTTAGGAGTACGATGGCAAACATAACTAAAGAAATGCAATGATCAGCTCCAAAGACATCAAACTACTACTGACAAAACCGAGAGTCTAAAATATGATAGGGAATAGTGTGAGATATCCTGAAATAAAATATTTTATTTTCAATTTCAACTAAAACATAATTACTCAGCCATTTAATGTTATTAATAAGTGTTTAATTTATGAAAGAGATAAATGGTTGGCCACAAGTACATGAGTTACAAAATGCACACAAATAAGTGAATTTGATATTCAAAACTATCTACAATGAATTCAATTCTTGTCCATTAGTCATTTATGTTTGTAATAAGCAACTTCTTTGTTTTTCTTAATCTTTATTCATAGTTATGTGCATAATTCACACTCTATAATTAGGATATCAATTGCTATGGCTGAACACTAGCATGATGTTTGTGTTGTGGTATAGATGCATGGAAACATAATTATGGGATTATTATATTATAGAGATCATAAATCTAGATATCGCATATTAGTTCTAGCTCTTCTTGGATTGAGTCTAAAGTTGACATACAATCATAAAGCCATTATTAGTAGATCTATCCATTTCTAGTAAAGACAATTGAGAAAGTCATTTTGATATTGAGAGTTTCTTATCTATTTACCTATTGATCATTATTAAGCCATACTATTTAGGTCTATTTATCTCTCTTGCAAACCCTCAGTAAGTGTCCTAGATTGTCCCTACTACTCACTCTTCAATGAAATAGTGGAGTTCTAAAGATTTGTTGCACAAGATGGTGTTGAACGTATCAACAAGGCTAGCATGGAAGACATGTTCAAGCTTCCACTTGTACAACTTACAACAAATGATTTGTTGATAGAAGAAATTCTTGAAATAGGGATACAATCGAAAGACAAGTAAGTACACACAAACCTCCTCAGTTGAAAGTAAAATATGTGTATAAAAAGAGTACATTGAATCCCAATCCATAAACACAATAGAGATACTGATGGAGACTTAATTGGATGTAGCATGTCGCACCAAAGTTGTTAGAGTATGCTAAGCTAGTACATAATGTTTCCTAAAGCCACATTAGTATTTTACCCAGATCATTATCTACCAAAACTAACTATAGTAATCCTTTTGAGGATTCATTTCATGGTGCTAGATCTTCATTTAGTTCCACTTCTTGTTGGAGAAAAGAACAGTTATTTCTTGAGGTAGATGAATATCCCATCAACAAAGGACAAGACCCTTTATAGAATATAACAAATTCTACTCCAACAAAAGATCATGGGGGTTTCACTAGAGATATTGAATAAGAGATAGACTTCTATTGCTGCATTAAAAGCATTGGCACGTTCTTCATTTATTGATTTAAACTCTCTATGATGCCACCACAACCAACAAAGGTGTAAAAAGTTGTTTACAATGCATAGATTTTTAGGATTGTCCTTCGAGAAAACATAATTAAAGTATGGAAGCAGGATCTGCCAGCTCCTGAGGGAATCTTGATGAAAAATAACTATAAAATATTTGGGTGAGATTATATGCAAAAACTCATGCTTCCTGATGGGTTTATGTACATAAATAAGCACGAATTAAGTGGTAAAGGGGCTTTTGGAAACAAGAGGGACAGAGAGGCAGTGGAAGTGAAAACTTCTGGTCTTGTGTCTGCTCCATCTAAGAATGGGAATGGTGAAGGTTCTATAAGAGGAGCTGAGAAGGGTGTTGGAAGAAGTGGGGGTGTTTACATTCCCCCATTTAAGCTAGCTCAAATGATGAAAGATGTGGAAGACAAGAGCAGTATTGAATATCAGCGCATGACATGGAATGCCCTTCGGAAGAGTATCAATGGGTTAGTAAACAAGGTAAATGCATCTAACATCAAGAACATCATTCAAGAGTTGTTTGCAGAGAATCTCATCCATGGGAGGGCTCTATTTTGTAGGTCTTGTATGCCATCCCAAATGGCATCCCCTGGATTTACAGATGTTTTTACTGCGTTGGTTGCTGTGGTAAATACAGAATTTCCCGAAGTTGGCAATCTGCTTTTGTGAAGAATTATTTTGTAGCTTAAGAGGGCATACAAATGCAATGACAAGCACATGTTGATAGAAACAACCAGATTCATAGCTCAATTAGTGAATCAACAAGTTGCACATGAGATCATTGCCTTGGAACTTCTCACCCTTTTACTAGAGAACCCCACAGATGACAGTGTAGAGGTTGCTGTTGGGTTCGTGAAAGAAATTGGTTCTTTGTTCTAAGACCTTTCACCCAAAGGTCTCTATGGTATTTTTGAAAGATTTAGAGGTATTCTTTATGAGGGGAAAATTGACAAATGAGTACAGTTTTTAATCAAAGGCCTTTTTGCATTTTGTAAAGCTAAGTTTGAGGGTCATCCAAATGTGCGTCTAGATCAGTTAACACATGAAGTTTTCCTAGAAGATGAACTTGATGAAGAAGCTGGTTTGGATGTTTTCAAGCCAGATCTTGATTTCTTAGAGCATGAGGTAACCTATGAAAAACTGAAGAAAGATATCCTTGGAGATGCTTCTTCAGATGAAGCAGAAGGGGAGAATGATTCAGTTGATGATTCAGATGATGATGATGATGATGATGAAGAGGAAGGTGAGGAAGCACTGAGAATACAGGATGAGACAGAGACAAACTTGGTCAATTTAAGACGTACAATTTATTTGACAATCATGTCAAGTGTTGATTTTGAGGAAGTTGGTCATAAGCTACTAAAGATCAAGCTTGAACCTGGTCAAGAGAGAACATACCTTCGTTACTATGGTCTTATTGGGCAAAGATTTTGTATGATCAATAAAATTTATGAGAAATTTTTTGATAAGTGTTTTGTACAACAATATCCTATGATACACAGACTGGAAACAAATAAACTGCGTAATGTTGCAAAGTTTTTTGCCCACTTACTTGGCACAGATGCTCTTCCATGGCATTTTCTTGCTTATATACGTGAGACAGAGGAAGATACTACTTCCTCTTCCCATATTTTTATAAAGATTCTCTTGCAGGAGTTGGCAGAGTAGCTTGGTATATTGTTGCTTAATGAAAGGTTGAACGATCCAACAACGCAGGAGTCTTTTGATTCAATTTCTCCAAAGGACAATCCCAAAAATTCACAGTTTGCTATCAATTTATTTACTTCTATTGGTCTTGGTGGTATCACTGAGATTTTACATGAGTATTTGAAGAATATTCCAAGGCTTGTAATGCAACAACAAAAGTCTATTCCTGAGTCAGATGAATCTACCTCTAATGACGATTCTTCTAGTTCATCACGTTCGTTAGATTCTGATACATCAGACTCAAATTCTGAGAGTGAAACTGACAGTGAGAGCAGTAAGGAGTCACCAAGAAAGAAAAATAATTCAAAGCATGACAATGAGTATGAAAAAACAAGAAGAAAGAAAAGGGCGAGGGCATCTGACTTGGAGGATGGAAGTGACAGTGAAAAAATCAGAAGGAAAAATAAAAGGAATTAAAAATCTTTCTAGTCAGTTATTCAAGGCTCCAGTAGACACCATTTTCCTGGATTGTGACAAACAAAATAATCACTCCAAAGTACTTTGGTTTTATAACAGATGATTATAAGATGCTACAATGTTGTCTTATGTATTTTAATAGCCATGGGTTTTAGAGTTCTGTACTTGACAGGTAATGGATAAACAATGTTAGGAGGAGAAAATATTGAAGGCCAAGTGCAGATTGTGATAATACTAGATCAATGAATCCTATTATTTATTGAGTATTTCTTATTTTCCATGTTGTGTGATGTACCATAAGCAAACTAGAAATCTAAATTCAATAAGATGCTTTGTTCAATGATGATAATTTCTATTTTCTTGACTGTGAAGAAATACCATGTCAAACAATATCAACGAACAACAAAATAAGGAGACAATTGCTAGATTGTGGTCTAACTTGAAAAGAAAAGGTGATGGAAAATGTTATTGTCCGTGCAAAAATTGTAAGGGGTTAAAGACTAGAAACATTGTAGGCTGCATGGTCACATTGAAGGTGGACATGATTATCATCCATTGGTAAGTTTTTCATTATATCATTTTGACAATTTATATACATAGTAAATCATGTGATGATGAGATCATGATCACGGTTTATTTATGTTTATCAATTTTATATAGCTCGAGCATCGCAAAGTAAATTGTAATCAAAACAACGAAGAAACATTGTAGGCTGCATGGTCACATTGAAGGTGGACATGATTATCATCCATTGGTAAGTTTTTCATTATATCATTTTGACAATTTATATACATAGTAAATCACGTGATGATGAGATCATGATCACGGTTTATTTATGTTTATCAATTTTATATAGCTCGAGCACCCCGAAGCACATGGTATGGATCAACACAACCCTAAGAATATGGTTTTCAAAGTGGACGAACATGGAGGTGTGAATATCGAAGCTGAAGATAATGATCCCATGGAAGATGACGATCATGAGCCAGAAAACACAATTGAAGATGATGGTACAAATACATTGATCCATGACTCATTTAGTACTCGTGCATCCGATCATGATGATGAAGATGACCTTGATGTTGTTCATGATGTCCCTCTACTTGAGAAGGCATCTGAGGCCCTTTACGAAGGCTCATAGGCAACTCTTCTATCCGTTGTATTGTTGTTGGTGAACTTGAAGGTTATGAATGGTTTATCCAACATAACAATGTCACATATGTTAAGGTATGTCATATATGTATAATAAACTGTGAATCATGTTGTACCATTAATATTCTTTACTATAACAAATTATATTTTTTCATTGTAGATTGATAGGTGAGTTTTTGTTACCACCATCAAATATTCTACCTCGCTCATACCGAGAATTATCTGCCTTTATGAAAGATATTGGAATGGAGTATCAAGCAATAGATACTTGTCCCAATGATCATATTATATATCACAAACAACATGAATTTCGAACTGAATGCCCTTAATGTCATATTAGTAGATATTGAATAGATCAAAATAACAAAAAGGGTTCCTTGCAAGGTTCTTCGCTACATTCCCATTATTCCACATATGCAACGATTATTCAAGTGCACTAGCTTGGCACAATTTATGGATTACCATGCATGCAATAGAAGTCAAGATGACATTATTCAAATGCCTGCGGATGGTTTAGAATTTATGGACATAGAGGAAAAGTGGCCACACTTTAAAGAAGAACCTCATAATCTCAGGCTTTCATTGGCAGCGGATGGTGTCAATCCATTTGGAGAGATGAGATCTGTTTACTCAGTGTGGCCTATTTTCATTATCAACAATAACATTCCTCCATGGATGTCAATAAAGAGGGAGCACATAATGTTGGCAATGATTGTTCCAGGTATTTTATCATTTAAATATAGTCATCTAAATTTAATTATTAATATTGCAGTAAAATGGTCATAATAATTATGTAATGTTTTTGTTCATTCGATTAGGTACGTACCAAGTTAAAGATATGAATGTATATATCGAGCCTCTTATCGACGAGTTGCTGGAGTTATGGAATGATGTCACTATGTATGACGTCTCTAGACCAATAGGACAAAGACAATTTCAATTCCATGCGATGCTTCTATGGACAATACACGATGCCCCGAGGCTAACACATTTTTGTGGTATGTTATAGCGTTTAAGTTGTGCATGAACATTATAATTCAAAAAATTATCATATTTAATCCAATTAGACAATATCTTGTAGGTCTTCAAACAAAGGGAAAATTTGCATGTCCTGTTTGTGGTCCAAAGATGAAATCTCGTCATTCAAAAAGTTTAGGAAGGTAGGTGTTTGATGAGTATAGGCACTTTCTCCACAAAAATCATAAGCATCGAAATACTGAAAAACATCTTTTCAATGGGAAAGAAGAGAATACATCAAAGCCACAAAGAATGATACCTCACCTGTGGAAGTTGGAATACAATAGAATTAATCGTCAAGGTAATGCCATTCCATCTATTGGTTTGTCATAAAACATCTTTTCTATTTTGGTTTGTTTACTGATGATGTGATTGATGATCATGAAGGTCGTGAAGGCATAAATGACCACCTTCCTAAGGGAATAAAAAGTTATCCTCGACAATTTAGTAGGTTTCCCTACTACGAGCAGTTACAAATTGTTCATTTGTTTGATAGTATGCATATTGGAAAGAATATAACAGAGACAGTATGGAAAATATTGGATGGAAGGTGTGACAAAGAAAAAATTGTCAAAATATGTAGTGACATTCAGGATTCCAATCATGCAATGATAAATGTCATTCAACAAATAGCCATGGAGACCATATTATTATAAGTGAGCTTCCTTGGTTATTAACGGACCAGCAAAGTAATGCTATAAAAGAAGTCATACGAAAAATTTGATTTCCCACAGGATTTGCTGCGAACATAAACAATCTCATATCAAAGAAAAGTGAATTTGGGCCAGGGATGAAAACACATGATTGGCATACCTCCATTAAGGTAATTCATGTTCTTGTGTTTTTAGTATGTATTTAAGTATTGCGCGAACGTGTACTTTTCATTATGTTACAAAAAAATGAAAAGATAATTTTATAATTGTTGCAGTACGTTCTACCTCTATCTCTCCCAGAAGACTTCGACAATAATGTCAAGCAAGTCATATATGATCTTGGAAAATACATGAGGTAAGTAGTGATATTTGTTTAGTTCGTTGTATAGATATTATATTTGTGATTTGTTTTACTTCTTATGTAATATATTTTTTTGCGTCTTGAATACCTTGTAGGTGGTTGTCATGTAAAGAAATCCATAAAGATGATATAAAATATTGGAAGAGAAAAATTATTCATTTAATGTGTGAAATGCAAAAGTGTCTACCTCCAGCTTTTTTCAATGCACAAGAACACTACCTCATACACCAAGTTGAGGAGATTGAATTGTGTTGACCTATACACACTAGGTAAATGTAAATGGTTGAGAGGCACTTGAAATTTTTGAAGGCTTTGGTTCGACAAAGAGCACATCCTGAGGGTTCTATGGTGGAGGGATATATGGTATACCAGACTATGGTGTACATTTCTAAATATCTTCCTAAGTTTGCAGCAAAGATCCACGTGGATCGCATTTGGGATCCCAACACCATTAACAAATTCGAAGGGGAGTACTTGATGGGGAAAGGTAGATTGAGGAAAGTGAGAGGTAATTACAAGATGTTATTGTAGTTAATTAATTCTTAATATTCAAAATAAATCGATTGTAAGTCATCTATTTATTTTTTGTACAGTTGGTCGAGAGTGGGATGCACTACATTTGTATATTGCAAACAATCTTGATTGGATGACGGTATGGATTGAACGTTGTCAACATTCTGGATGCACGTTAACATGGGAAGGTGTGGCTTCATTGGTTAAAGAAGCACATCGTAATGGAGATTTCAATGTTACGCAAAGGGAAATTGATTTAGCATATGGTTTAAGAGATAAACAGGTACTTATAAATTTATTAATCACCAATATGTTTATCAACTCACAATGCAATAAATTTTAAATCTTTGACATATCGCAGGTCAAACACCACAACGCTATGTGTTGCAATGGTCATAAATTTCACATAAAAAAGTTGGATGACACGAAGAAAACTTGTGATTCTGGCATCACTGCAGTCTTTGAGGTGACAAATATTTCATTGAGAAATGACATTCATCCTCAACAGTCTTAAAATAGATACTATGGCATTTTGGATGATATACTTGAGTGTGACTTTAATTGCTTCAAATTAGTTTTGTTCGTCATCAAATGGTACAAGATACGATTGAATAAAAATGATCCTGATAGAACTGTTATTGAACATGATAATGGTTTTATAATTCTAAATACAAGGTCATTTGAACCAATTGGGGATGAGCCCTATGTTCTTCCAAGCCAATGTGAGCAAGTATTTTACTCAGAGGTTCCACATAAACCGGGTTGGTCATTTTTTGTTAGACATGATCCAAGAGGAAGGCCAATAAAGTATAATGTGATGGAAGAAGAAGATACCGAAGAAGTAGAAGATGAAGTGGATGACGATCATGATCGACAGTTTCTCAATGACGATGAAGAAGAACAACAACAACAAGAAGATGATGATGATGATGATGACAGTGATGGTGATGGTGATGGTGATGGTGGTGGTGGTGATGGTGATGGTGGTGGTGATGGTGATGGTGGTGGTGGTGGTGGTGGTGATGGTGATGGTGATGGTGATGGTGATGGTGATGGTGATGGTGATGGTGATGATGGTGATGATGATGGTGAAGACGTTGATGATGATGAAGACGACGACGACGATGACGACGATGACGACGATGACGACGATGATGATGAAGATGATGATGATGATGACGATGATGATGATGATGATGATGATGATGATGATGTTGGTGATGATGACCTTGATGTTCATGATGATGAAGAATGAAATGTATGAGGTATGTGATTAGTATATTATCTATTTAATATTGACTTCTTGATAGAATTTTTTTTACAAAATTAATTCATTATGTTTTGACTTCTAATGCCATTACATAATTAATTCATAGTGCACTTTTAATATGGAGATGGAGATAGGGAGAGTGACTATTTATGTGACAATTTTTAAATTGTGTTTATTTATGGAAATTGGATTGTTTATTAGCTATGTGATGAATGTTGATTTAAAATACATATGTGATGGATCACATGTTTATGATGATGCATGTGACATTTTTTGAACTTTGTGTTTATTTATAGAACGTGGATTATTTATTACCTATGTGATGGATGGTGATTTATGATACATATGTGATGGATTACATGTTTATGATGACACATGATATGTGATACTAATTGTGATGCTCAATTACATATATGATGACACATCATGTGATGCTTTTGATGCTTATGATACGTATGTATTTATTGTTTATCAACTTACAAATGTAGTAATGCTTATGATGCTTAATTGATGGTGTTGATTTCAGGTATAGTCCCTGTGTGATGTTGTCACCCTTGGTGGGAATAGGTCGTTGACTACAAACATTGTCAACCATTTAGTTGAGGATCCTGCATAGTCTACATAAAGTAAAGGTAACGAATTAAAAAAATTACAATGATTTTGATGACAACATCTTTTTATTATTTAATACTCTTTTTGTCTACAAAGTTCATGTTGTTCATGTTGTGTACTATGTAATCTCACTAACATTTTTTATATTTTTTCTTTGTCACAGGCCGACATGGATCCATCACATATCACAGAAAGAGATGTAGCTTGTGACACTTCTACCGAGCAGGGAAACCTCATTGTAATTGTACAAATTAGATAGAAGCAAACTGTTACATTATTATGTTCTTTTTTTAGTGATTTATACTAATTTTGTAATTGTTAATGATATTCTTGACACAGACGGATGTTCGGGGAAAGGGAAAGGGAGTTGCAGTACCTAAGCACCTTTCTAGGGATGTGGAATCATTAGGGTTAAGAAATGATGACCCTGAAGATCCCACAACCCTTGTGAAATTCTTTAAAATGCCTCTTATAAAAATTAGAAAAGAGATTATTGCTTTGGAAGCTGTGCATCCTACGACTGATGAGATACGACAAAGGGTGGAATTATTGTTTAAGACAACAGAAAACTTGCAAGTAAGCAGTAATGAAAGCTTTAATTATAACAAAAGTTCAATAATGGTTTATATTTTATTCTCTTTTATGTCATTAACTAAAATATGTACGTATTGTTTTTACAGCAATTTATCCACCCTCATGAAAGTCGTTCCCACGATCAGGGTGTTGCAGGGTCTTTAGGTGATGACGATTTTCTTGTATTATCACTTGCTTGGCTTATCACTCTAAGCACCCAAAACACATCATACTTGATACTGTCAATTTTCAAAATAAAGGTTCATCCTTGTTTACAATCCTTGCATTTTTCATATATTTAATGTTTGATATATTTAATGCATTATTCTTTAGGTGTTGTGAATGTTACTATGCAAATGTTGCCGCTGCCTCATCAGAGGTCACCCTCACCTATATTGCCAACTACAATATCGGCAACACGTAGCATGCATACATCCTCTAGTGCACATCATATTGGTCTGCCCACTGTTGGTAGATCCCTCTTTTGCTCTATCTTCTATCATGTGTTTATTTCCCTTCAAGCATTCTTTCTTGAATTCTAATGCCATTTCATAGTGGATTCATTTTTTACAGGAGGAGATGCACATGAGGATGTGCCAGAGGCGACTACTGCTGATAACATAACATCATTTCTTGGATCTTCTAGTATTTCTAGTACGGGAACGTTGCAGGCCACATTGATGGTTAGTGATGAAGAAATGCTTCCCTTAAAGATACAAAAGGTTCCAGGAAATTTAAAATTATTATTATATATACTCTAATTGTAATTTACTTTATGATCACTCGTTTTGGACTAATGATCCCATGAATTTTTTGTAGGCAATGATATTTTCTATAAACATCTTAGTGACATTGCATTGCAGATATTTGGGCCCACCATACGTAAAAGGTGATACATCATATGTGAACTAACCCAAATCCACTTTTGATTTCATATCATTGCTAGAATAATTTTCCTTTGATCCATTTCTTGAAGTGTAATAAATGTAGCTTCAGTTCATTTCTGAATCTAACAGGTTTGTTTTTGCTTTAAAAGGTGGAATGACCAAGAAACAATGTTAAAAGATGAATTGACAAACCAAATGGTTGAGTGGTTTGGAAATGACACCTTTGACAAAATCAAGCTCCTTGAAAAAGCTGGCACATATCTAAAGTATGTGAGAGACCAATACAGGACCCATTTGGAGAGGAACCTAAAGTACGAGTGTCCCCCCATGATTCCAGAGAGGGAGTGGAAGGACCTGATTTTGGATACCAAGGAGAGAATTGAAAGGAAAAAAGGAAATACACCACTAGACGCCAGAAGAAGGTACGAGATACTATTAATAATGTAATTATGTACTAATTAATTACTCTTTATATTTATATAATCTAACATATTTCAAACTTTTTATAGACCGAGTGACACGTCAAAGGCAACCAATGAAAGGCAAGAAAAGCATGGGCAACAGAAACTCGGCTCTGGTGGTTACATGAAACTTGCTACACGAATTGTAAGTATCTCATGTAAACGAAATATTGCATCAAAATATTAATAGATTGCAAATGTTTTATTTTTTATCAAACAATGCAAGCAAAATTCACAGTACCAAGCAAAAATGCAGGCTCTGAATTCAATAGAGCGCCCATAGAAGATGACAAGAGAATTGCCTACCAGCAAGGCTATTCAGCCATGGCTGATCAGCTATGAGAATTGAGTGGGCATACACAACATTCGAGTGCATCCGTCACATAGGGAAATATGCTAAATGGAAGTTGTTTCAAATTGAATACTTTACCAATAATCTAATTGATATTGAGTTCCAACATAAAGTGACTATATTTGTTTTAAATAAGCAAGCAATGATAACAATGTGCATGTCATTGGAATGCAGCCTGCTAATTGTGAAACAGCACCTGCAGATGAAGGTCCAGATGTGTATCCCAGTAGTGGAGGTATTCATTTGCTATTCAAATTTATTTATTTAGCTATTAATACAATTAAACATCTTAATTTGTAATTGGAATAGTAATTAATGTAACCTTTTTTGTTAATATTTTAGAGCATGTAGTCGGTGGTGAGCAAGTGGAGCATGATCTGGGTACACAACCTCAAGAACGTGATGTTCCCCACTCAGGTAAAGAGGACCACTGTTATTTCTTTAAACAAATATAATTGCAATTGGTGTTCAACATTAATGTAACCTTTAGTATTTCAACTCTAGATGATCTAGAGGGTGTTCAACATGTTAAGGTTGAGACTACACAAAATGATGTGGCCCCGTCAGGTAAAGAGCACAACAATTATGTTCTCTAAATTAATGAAACACTTGTAACAATATTTTTTTTTTTTTGAATTTAACCCATTTCTTTGTTATTGCAGAGGACCCCCCTTCGCTTCAGTGTCCTCGTCCTCAGTATGGGACTAGGCATACATTGAGATCAAGACCAATTGGTGGAACATCTGCAGAGGGGGGAAATGATGAAGAAACCGATGTTCCACTTAGTCTTTTCATAGCTTCAAAGAAAAAACAAATAAAGAAATGATTGTAATCTAGCTTATTTGATAATGACTGATTTTTATGTGTCAGTGAATGTAATAATGTGCTAATTAATGGTTATGGATGATATGTGTTAATTAATATTATTGAATATTGCGTGTTAATTAATGTTAATCAATTTTATGTGTTAATGAACGTTATGTGATATTAATGAATGAATGCTATATTTTATTAATGGTAGATTGAATGAATGAATGAATGTTATAAGATGTTAACAGGGAATTTTAAGGGGGGGAGAGGGGCCAAATGAGCTTCCACCTTCACGTGGTTGGCCTTGTTAAGTAGATAATATTAAACTATTCTCGAAACCAAGCGAAGCTCAAAAAGGTAACACACTTTTCAATATTTCATTATGTTGCACAGTTAATCTTATTGAATAATGTATATTGAATCTTAATTGCAAGGTCCAATAGAGCCAACACGAAACACAACACAAGTTGTTGGGTATAATGAACTCCCATATTGTCTTGTCTGTACATGAACAATATGAGTTTCTTGTAGTGTTGATATCCAAGGTAGGACTGCAAAAGTTATGAATATGCCTCATCCTTGTAAGTTTTTTTTTTACTTGTAAGTCATGAGTATTTCTCTATAGTTGATTAAAATTAAATGAAAATCTTTAATGAATACACAAAATTATATACATATGCAAGCGCACCATGGTTTAGATGGTCCAACTCCCTAGTCTCACTCTACGACTAAGGTCATGCCATATCTAAATCAAAGACATCTCAAATACATCGTCGGTGGAAAGTTGCAAAATGCCATTTTTCATACATAAACAAGACATACACAATTGGGCACAATCACCAAGAGAACGGTAAAAAGTGTGTTTGAGATTGTATCATGGATGCTTTTAAGGATTGTATCATGGATGCAAAAAATCTCTTCATTAATCCTTGACACACGATTTCTATAATACTTCTTTAGACTTCTCATGTCATTTGTTGCACTTCTTCACTATTTTGGACTGAGTTTCAACTATGTATTTGCCTTGACTTATGACTGTACCTAGCTTTTTCCTATCTTTGTAAGCTTCCTCTTTGAATTGTGGTTGTAGCTTTGATAATACCTTTTTAATGTATTTGTAAGGAGGACAACTCCTAATGCATGTTGCAAATTGTGTTCTAGTGACTGAGACTAACCTTTTTGTACTTGATGTTTTTGAATAGTTGTCATAACCTTTGACTTTGATGCTTGTGCCTTAATAGAACTAGATGTTTCTTGTATGCATACTTGGTCAAGGACTGCATTATGATGCTATAGGGCTACAAACTAAGATTATTTATTGTATTGAGTTGCACATTTGACATGAATTTCCCTATGACTGATATGCCTCTTGAGGTTATAAGGTGTTGTTCTTGTCAAGTTTTGACAATGCTGCAACAATAATGTGTTATTTGTTGTTAAGGTTTGAAAAGACCTTTTAGAAACTTATACCTTGCTCTTTTTTACTCAGTATACTTGATTACTGTCATTTTATTTCGTATGACTGTCTATTGGCTTTACTGTAGACTGCAATCTCTCTAGACTGTATTTTCTGAGTGCTATTGTTCTATACTTGACCATCTATTAGGAAAACATAGCTTGAAATGTCCAAAACAATTAATGAATGACTGCACTATCACCAATCTATCTTGAAGATTTCACTACTCTTTAGATTATGATTCTAACTGTCATGATATTTCACGAGACTGCTCTACCCCCATATGAAACCCTTTGTTCCCACAAATCAATGCTTTGAACTTGACTGCAACTTTATAGCGATCACTGTCTTTGTATAGTAAGCTTGCTACTTTCTCAACTTTTGATATATTGGAGGCTCCTAGGATGGTTTCTAACTTATAGGATGGTTATAATCAGATTATAACTAGTCTCCATGGTTGTAAGAACTGAAGAAGGATTCTTATCATCAATTAGATGCATACTTTTGGGAATATAAAAAGACAAAAAAATATATTAGAAGCGTATTTTTTGTTGAGTCACAATATGATGTGTTAATTTAGCTAAATAAGGGAACCAATATTGTATTAGGTTTAATTCCATGATCATAGTTGAAGCTTGTTAGATATAGGGGATTTGTAGCAGTTGGCTTGTTAGGTTATGTCACAATCCCATGAAGGTCCTTGTAAACCGTTAATGTCAGTAGACACGAGACTGTTATGTAACGAATTGGATCAGCTAAACCTAGAAGTTTTGTAACCAATGAATCAACTGACTCAAGTGTATGTTAATTATCTTATGATGGTCATTTATGACCGTTATTCTTAGTAGACATTAAGCAGTTCGCTAGATAGTTGGTTAGTAAACCAGTGAGTTAGTTTGCTCAAGTGTATGCTATTTATCATATGATGGTCCTTAATAACCATTATTGTTAGTACACATTAAGTAGATGGCTTGTTTAGATGGTTGGTAACTAGTGAGTTTGTTGAGCTCAAGAATTGGATGTACAAGTCGAGCAAGGGAGGTGAACACTAACAACACATTGGTGCTTGCAATGTTAAAACCTTGGCCAAGATGGTGATGCTTTATCTAAGTGATGAAATTGGCCATTTGAATTCCTTTCTCATATTGATTAGCTTAATAATATTTGTTCAATGTTTTTTATCGTTAAAAGATTACCTTCCTTTAAGATAAATTAGTTAGATTCTTATTATGTTGAAGAACATTTAGTTAGTTTTCTCCTTTAGCTGAAGTAGTTATGTTTTATTTTGAAATGCTCAATTTTTTTATCTTAATATAAATCACAATTTATTTTCTTTAAGTATAGAATTAATGGAATATTACATATGGTATCAGAGAAACCAAGTTCAACATTGAACCTCAGGCTTTCCACCTATAAACAAAACTATATACATATGCAGGCGCACCATGGTTGAGATAATATATAGGTGCACTATATACAAAACTATATTAGCAAGTAAATCTTTTATTCAAATCCACAATATGAAACACAGAGATTTACTGGAAGAACACAAGTAACCTTATCTCCTTTAGATAATATCACAAGCAACTGCCTACAGAAAGATGCAGTAATCCACAACATATACACAAAGGAAAGATGATTGATTATATTATGTATGTTCACAAAATGGTACAATAGTATGCCTAAGGCTATATTCTACTTCTTCTCTAATGATCCTTATTGTTACAAAAGTTCTCTCATTTATATGAGGGTATACATTGTCACCAAGCATCATGGCTTTTCAGCACATAACTATTAATTAGCACTTTTGTTAACAAAGTGGAAGATAAACAAGTTCAACATTCCTATGTGTTGAATGTACTTATCATCTTTATACATAACAATGCCATTGTTTATTGTCCTCATGTTACTTTTTGTCTAGAAATGATTGGATATAATATGGTTAACACAAAGTGACAATTCTTTGTCCTTATCCAACTCTGCTACTACTCGATTCTTCTCATCACTGAACTCTTGTTTCCAGTGTTCCAACGATACTAACTCACCATTACTATAAAAAGAGGGCACCCTAGGGGTATTCCCATCGTCTAGCCTCTGAAGCTCTTTCCTGAATTGATTTGCCAATTCATCGTGGGACTTCAAGTAAGCCTCAACTTCAATTTTCTCACCTAGATTCATCAGACTATTGTCATTCATCATGCCTTCCAATCGAGACCTGAGCCTTTCATGCTCTTTCAAAGCTTTGACTGTTCCAGTGTATGTCTTTCAATAGATTTCTGCAACCTGCACCATACTTTTGAATCTATGCTCAACGACCTCGAGAACTAACTTATCCATGTTTTCCTATTCCTTTTTTACTTGCCGAGATGTCTTTTCGGCCCTATTCCTCCAATACACAACGTCTGTCAAGGCATCCATGTCATCTCTGTCAACACCATATGTCATCCCTTTTTGACTGGTACCTATATCAATCTGAAGCAATCTTTCTTGCAGCCTCTATTTTTCTTCATCAGTTTTCTCATATAGGCTTTTGTATGTAGAATTTTCTCGAACCAGAAACTCTATTTGACCTTGGTTCAGTTTAGCAACATCCAAATTTAGTTTGGCAGTTGTTCTAGGGTTAGTCTTTCCAACCCGTTGCACCATCAAATGTCCAAAAGCTTCTTTTGTATCAACCAGTATAGGTCTTTTATCTTTGGGATAGATAGCCCACTGTAGAAGAGCCTTTTGATCTGGATCATATCCTAATCCTCTAAAGAGTTTATCAATCTCTTTTGGCATCATTTGCTTACTTGGGTCCTGTTTCTTGAGGAATCCATCAAACAACAAGGGAAACTTCATGTCCCATCCAGAGTATAATAGCACACCAACTTCCTTAAGCAACTGTCTTCCCTTCTCAGGTGTCATTTCTCTCATCACAAGATCCATCTCCTCTTGTAACTTTTGAAGCTATTTCTCTTCTTCACTATTTCTCATGCTATTTCTAATTTGAGATCATTTATGTTTGATAGAGGAATGCGGTGAACTCCTTGGAAGCAATGAAGTCACTATCAACAATGAAATCCTCATGCTCCAGGATTCTGATGTCAGCCACTTCTCGGACATTTAGTTGTCCTATTGCCAATTCTATTGGTGTATCCTCTACATAATCAGGGGGGTAATCCTCTTGAGGAGTGAATGGAACGATGCCAGATGTGGAAGCAGGAGACATATGAGCCAAAGGCTCTGTATTCCTAATAGTATCAATGTAATCCCTAAAAACATGAGGCAGGACTCCCTCAAGTATTTCCAATTCATGCTCCATAAATTTGTTGGCCAACTCCAAGGGGTCGTCAATCTTTTGTAGCACGTTCTCATCCATTTTCCTTCTAAAAAGCTTCCATTTATAAGCCTGCATTGCTTTCTCAAACTTTATTCGCTTCACTCTGGCCTCTTCTTTGCCAATGTTCTTAATGAGGTCATCTGGTAGGTAAGATTTATGCTCTCCAGCCTTCATCTTTTGTGATGACCGGGCTATCCTTATGTATCCTTCAAGATCAAAATTGGGCCTTGGATCCCCCATACCTATGCCATAATAATCCAATTTTGTCTGTAGCAGGCCATAACTCTTTGAACTTTTCACAATAAAATCTGAAAAATACTAACAACCTAGGTACAATTGATTGTTTCCCATGGCTTGTCAGATGTTCTGTACTCACTATTGACAGTTGCCTCACAATTTCCAGACAAGCTTCTCTGTTAGGGACTGTAAGTGGTAGTAAGTATGGTCTCCCTTCGAACCTGTATACCCTGACTTGTGTGCAGTTTGAAAAACAATACCAATCTCCCCAATTGTGTTCAATTGAGGGATCTTCAGTGAAATATTTTGGTCTTAGGAATCTTTGAACCTCTGGTGCAAGGGCATGATCGCATGGGCATCCCAACAGTCTATATAATGGCTTGACAAAGAACTCCTCAAAATGCCAATATTGATTATTCACATACCTCTGGTCCCATGAAGAAACCCATAGTTGCACTGGTTTTCTCATCCCAACATTTCATATGTCCTGACACATAACTCTTCTGGCCATAATCCTTCATCTTGGCCCACATACAATAACATATGCATAAGTAAGGAATAATGCTTGAAATGAACATTGATGACATCCCCCTTTAACTTTTCTAACCCATGATTCAAAGCCTCAACCAAATAAGCAAAAAAATCAAAGAAGCGGGGGTCCTTAGACTGCAAATCAGCACAAATGACCATGGCTGCAATATCCATCAAAGGATAGGCTTTTATCCCTAGCACTAGGGAAACACAGTAATAGGTATACTTGAAATATGGATGGAAAGAGTTGGCATCATAGGGAGCTTTTCCATCCTGACCTAGTGGCACTAAGGACCCTGCATTCCTAGGTCTATGTATAGGGAGTCTCCACATTTTGTAAATGTTCTCTAGGTTAAAATATTCACTTTTTAACTTCTTGAGGTCAATCAATTCTTCAAATCCCCAATTCAACTCGAACACAGTGTCAATAACCTCCTTTCTGATTGCAAGAATTGGCTCACCCATGTAGTTATATGGTCCTAGTTTTAGGGTCATAATTGTTTGCCAATGCCTTCATGAGATCCACATTCATGAATACATTAGCCACAACTAACCTTCCTAAGTTCAATCGCCATAAATTGTTGATAGGTTGAGGGGCAACTCTTCTGTTGTACCCATATATGAATAATTCATACCCTCTCAATTCTATCCATATGTCTCCAAGATCCTCAAACCGGTCCTCTAGGCCTTCCTCGTCAGCTCTAATCTTCTTGGACCTCAAACTGGATGATGACCACTGGTCAATCAGGTCCTGGGCCAAAGAACGCCCTTCCCTTTTCTATCTTTTAGGTTTTTCTTCTGCAGCGATAGGTTCTTTTCCCTTTCCGGTCTTATTAGTTTTAGATGATGATTCCATTTGAATTCTAAAAAAGAGGTCTGTGTGTAAACAACTTACTTGGAATTACTGGGCTTTATCTGTGAATTCGCCCAATTCTTGCTTTCAGTTCGTCATTTGTGAATTCCTTAATGTTGTGTCCTTTGATGCTGATCCACTACTTATGGTGTATTTAATCAGTTAGTAATGGCGGTTTGGACAACGATCACTTGGGCACACATTCAAATTTAATGGCGATGTGACCTTCCATGGGATTTGTTTCTGATTTTTGCGGCAATCAATAATCATTTCGATGAGGATATGTCTTTCAATCATTTGTTTCTTTAGTCCATCGATCTCTTTGTTTCTATCGACAATACTTTTGTTTCGAATATTACTTCGATCAAGTATTTTTTCCCTTCATCGAAATACTGTATTCGGTCAATATGGCTGTCTCCTCATCGAATCATATCTGATATCCATCGGGTCTTATGTCGAAGAAACCTTGGGCTTTGGTGTCCTCCTTTATTTTTCCCTCAAAATACTTCTTTCATCGATATCACTATGCCCCGTCGACGAATGAGTCTATTATCTCACTGAAGCTTTTCTTTATTTTCCCTTATCGTTCTTCACCGATAAAGTTACATCGGCAAAACCACGCATATCAAGAACATGCCTTTTAACCTCCTCGAAACCTATATCCTCATCAATATCTTTTATCAATGTAGCTTCCTTTTGTCTGATTGATATTATTCTTTTGATGAAAACGCTCCTTTCGGTGGGTCCTTTTTATGTTGCACCGATAGTATTATTTCCTCGAGAACTTTTCCCGTCGATGAAGACCCTCTCTACTTTCTTCGATATCTTTTGTCGATGAAGTTTAACCTCCTTGAAACCTATATCCTCATCGATATCTTTTATTGATGTAGCTTCCTTTTGTCTGATCTATATTATTCTTTCGATGAAAATGCTCCTTTCGGTGGGTCCTTTTTATGTTGCATCGATAGTATTATTTCCTCGAGAACTTTTCCCGTCAATGAAGACCCTCTCCGCTTTCTTCGATATCTTTTGTCGATGAAGTTTAACCTTCTCAAAACCTATATCCTCATCGATATCTTTTATCAATGTAGCTTCCTTTTGTCTGATTAATATTATTCTTTTGATGAAAACGCTCCTTTCGGTGGGTCCTTTTTATGTTGCACCGATAGTATTATTTCCTCGAGAACTTTTCCCATCGATGAAGACCCTCTCTGCTTTCTTCGATATCTTTTGTCGATGAAGTTGAGCCTCCTCGAAACCTATATCCTCATCAATATCTTTTATCGATGTAGCTTCCTTTTGTCTGATCGATATTATTCTTTTGATGAAAACGCATAATCGGTGGGTCCTTTTTATGTTGCACCGATAGTATTATTTCCTCCAGAACTTTTCCCGTTGATGAAGACTCTCTCTGCTTTCTTTGATATCTTTTGTCAATGAAGTTATTATCTTTAGTGAGTCCTTTCTGGAATTCATCAACGTTTCATTCCTTCGATGGCTCTTTTATATCGATGATAATAATTATCTTCGGTGATAATAATTTATTTTTTTTGATAAAAATTATCATCGTCAGAATTACGACGAATAACAATCTTTCGACTGACGACTTCTTTGACCGTCGGCAGAGTCAATTGGTTGTCGAATTTTTGATGGGCATGGCATCATCGACCAATCCGACGCCGAGTTTTCGACAGTGGATTTTGTCAACACTTCGACGAAAATTCATCACAAATCCAACAAACTGCCGTCGAAAATCAGCTCTGAATGTACTAGTGAAACTTTGTGATGGGTTGTGCTACTTGATGTCTTGATGTGGAAGGTTGTCCATGAAACCTTGGTGAATTTGGTAACTTAGATAGACACAAGGGTTCAAAAGAGTATTCCACCATGCCTTGGTCCTTTATTTTCATCTTTTGCTTGAAGTTCATGGATAGAGACTTGAGTTCTTCTTGATAGTTGGATGTTGAGGAATAGGGCCTCCCTGTTGTGTGGAACCAAGACATTTTGAGTTGTCCCCATAGCATTACAATAATGAAAAGGATTAGTATCTGCTAATATTGAAATTTCTTGTCCATTGTAGGGGAACTTCAGATATTGATGGTACGTGGAAGGTACCGCTTGCATTTCATGGATCCATGGACGAACCAATAATATATTATATGTCAAGTTTATGTCCAAGACTTGATGCATTGTGTCTCTTTGTACAGGACCTACCTGAATGGGTAGTATCACAGTTCCTTTGAATGATCTTTCTTCATCATCATAGGCTTTGATAGTGATTTTATTTTTAGGATCAATAGCTTGCTCAGAGAAGCCCAAAGCATGAATACGCTTTAAAGTACATATATTGAGACCAGCTCCTCCATCTATTAATACTCTTTTTACCTGATGTTTATAGACTAAGATCTCAATATGTAGTCGGGTGTTATGTAGATGACTCAAGCAGACATCATCGTGTTCCGAAAAAGATATGTTATGTGGCACCGTCATATGAGCCACCATGGCTTGGAATCGACCAATATCCAGATCATTTGGAACAGTTGTTTTGACAAGAGCTTGCTCCAATATATCTTTGTGTTTTTGTGAAAGTTTGAGTAACTCAAGTATAGATATCTG
Organism: Cryptomeria japonica; assembly: GCF_030272615.1. NCBI lineage: Eukaryota > Viridiplantae > Streptophyta > Pinopsida > Cupressales > Cupressaceae > Cryptomeria > Cryptomeria japonica. The sequence goes on along the minus strand of NC_081410.1, from coordinate 494,962,382 downwards.
AGCAGGGTTTCTCCATAGTTGATCGACCAAGTTATATTGAATCTTGGGGAGAGTTGTTGTTGATGTGTTCCCCTTTAAGACATATTTATGAGCTCTTGTTGTCACATTTATCGATGCATGTTCTTGTTTGTCTTTGATTTTGATGAGATTCACTTGATTGTCATATGTCGATATGTGATTGATGGTGTTTTCATATATATGATTGATACGAGCTCCTTTGGTGTTGTTTGGTGTTGATGCTCCTCCCTTGTCGTAATTAGGAAGAGGATTTTTGAAAGCTTCATGGTCACCATTGGTTTTATGACCATCAAGTGTTAAGTCTTCCTTGTCTATCATATCTTGAACTATTCTTCAACCTCATGCAATCATTTGTTCTATGCCCCTTGTTTCATTGATAATCACAATAATGTGAGTCATTCCACCATGGTGGTTTGACTTGGGGTTCAAAGTTGCTTGTGCCTGGCAATGTGATGATCTTATTTGCCAATAAATCTTGAAATGTTGAGTCCAAGGTTTGTCCTAATGGTGTGTATATTCGTCGATACAGGGAAGTGTTAGCGTTGCCTCTTTGATTTTTGTTGTTCCCTAGGTTGTTGTTGTTGCCTTGGTGATTGTTGTTGTTGTTGTTTGACGTTGAAGCTCCTTGGTTGGTATTGCGTTGATAAGTGTTAGTGCCTTGATTGGCACTTCTTTGATCATTATTGGATGGTGGGTTTCCTGATAAAGTCAACACTGGTTGTTTAGACTTTACATTGTTGGCATCGACTACCCCATCATTAACACCGTTTTTGTTTCTTGTCCAAAATCTGGACTTGTCTAAGTTGTTGTGATTATTTTGATTGTTAAAGGTGTTATTGTTTGACAAACTAACACATTCCTTAAAGAACTTCAAGGTTCCTTTCTTGATGGAAGCTTCCTCTACTTGGATACCATTCTCTATTAATTTTGCAAAAGATGGTATACATTGTAGTTTAGATGATAACTCATTTCACTGTTTAGATTGTCCATAAAGATTTCCATCTTTTCCTTTTCAGGCACATCTCATGGGTACCTTGCGACCATGCGCCTCCATCGTTGTAGAAACACCATGAATATTTCATTGTTCTTTTGCTTTGTATTGCCTACGTTAAGCATGGTGATCACATGTTGGATATTATATGAGTATTGTGCTATGAATTTATTCACCAACTCATCAAATGATCTGATGGGAGGTGTGAGTTTTGACAAAGACTCCATTGTTTTCCCTCCCAAACTTCTGGGGAATAATCTCATTAGGTATGTTTCGTTGTGAGTGAACTCCAAGCTCATAGTACAAAATTCCTGGACGTGATCATGAGGATCACTCTTACCATCGTCTTTGTCATACTTTGGTATATCTGAGTTTCGGGGAAAAGGTACCATGTTTAATCTCCTATCAAAAGGATAAGGACACATGTCCTCCAATGAGTATCTTATCGTGGTTCCTTGTTGCATGTCCTACATTTATCTTTGAAGTGTTTGGAGTTCTTGCATAAGAATAGCTAGGGGTGCATTGGTCCTTCGATGAGGAGCTTCCCCTCATTCATTAAGATTTTCCCAATTGCGAGTATTGTCTTGTTCGTGAGTGTTATCTTGTTCATGGGTGTGATCTCGATTGCATATGTTTTCTTGATCATGTGTTTCCTCTCCTCTCAGGTGTTCTTGATTATGGGTATTGTACGTATAGGTTCTCGCCCTTGTTCGTGAGATTCTCATTAATATTCCTTAAATTTTATGTGTCAAAATCTTTATGAATATTGACTCCTTTACTAGTTAGTATGAGGAGATATTTTTGCTTATCTGATTCTATGTCTTTCTATGAGTTTTTGGAAAGCAACATTCTCTTGACATTCTTGGAGAAGCTCTTTGGTGATCGTTGTTTCTTTCATATTTGCATATTCATCAAAAAGATTGGTCTCCCTATGACTCATGCTTGATTCTAGTTGTGAATCCTTCTCTTTGTTTTTCTGAGATCGAGTGACAACGGGCATCAATATATCTCTACAGTAGTGAATTCCTCTTCTTCTATTGGGGTTCTTGATGGAGTTGGTGGTTTAGCTCGATCTTCGTTGTAAGTGATACAAAAATTTGGAAACAAGGCGGGATTAATCCTTCCTCCACTATTAAGGCATTGATTGAATGCTTCTTTTTGAATGTAAGCCCTACTTCTCAAAGGTTCTTTGTCAAATTCATTAGTTTTTCCTTGGAGATACAATCGCATATGACGCAAGAATGTGCGATGTGATTTAAATAGTTGACAGTTGATATAGAGAAATTTACTCCTCTTGATGAGTGCCTTAGAACTAGGTTGTCTCTTCTTCAACTTAGTCTTTTGATGAAGACTTATTCTTCTCAAAATGTGGGGAGTGGTCATACAAAACGATCAATGTTGATGTTGATGTTGGATATGGATACTTTGTTTTGGATACTTAAGCCTACTTGTCAAGTAGAAGTTTAGTTTGATTCACTTCTACGACAAACTATGTCAAATGATATGATTTAAGTTACATGATGTAGACACTTAATTTGACAACTTGAGAACCTAACCAAGTATTGTTTTGATAAGACTTGTTGGATGATGGAACCTTTGATCACTCAAATGGATACTCATTTTGTTTGATGAAATCTTATTCTAAGATAGTTGAAGATCTGATACCCTTTTCTAAAAGTGCTTAATTGGATTTGGAAATTCTCTTCTCACTAGCATTGCTCTTTTCTCTTTGTTTTGAGCTGATTGTTGTATTGGTTGATTTGTAACTTGCAAGATGTTTTAATGTTCATGACAAGAACACGTAGCACACCTGAAAGCAATGACAATCCCTATGCTAAACATTGAGAGTATGTTTTGTGAGGACGTTTTCAAATCCCCGATGTTATCAATGTTTTGATTTACAACAAAAGACACATTAGATAAACTCTTTATTCAAAGGTCATTGATAATATCATAGCCTACTAGTCTCGATACTCCGTCAGCTCAAACAACCTTGTCACCCCCTAGAGGGCACCCGTCTTTTTGCATTTTTCTAGAAATTAACCCAAAGTTAATTGCTTCATAGTTGGGTAGTTATCTTGGGAGATATATGGTGAGTAATCTTGGGGGCGGATTCTTCCCCACCCTTGCACTATGATATTGTCAATGTATGGAAACTAACTCGGTTCAAATATTTTAATGCTAAGGTTCGTAGTAAGGGTTCCATTCGGCACAAATGATAAACTCAATTAAGAGACTTCCCAACCTTTAGAACAAAGGCTTTTCACATCACAAGGATACTAGGGGAAGACTATCAAATACACACTTTCGTTGGAGGGGATTTTCATTAGCCTCCACATTTGATTATAGTGGGTTGGTAAAATTGGTGATAAAGTCATTTCCCACTTGGTTCATACCCTTCACACTAGCCCTTTCGAGGCTTCGGGAAGGCAAGCCCTCTAAAGGATTTAATGCTTGAAAGTATATAAAGCAATGAAAAAGTGGATTTGGATTTTTGATCACCCAATTAAGGGGAGAACATTTACCTACCACTTTAAGACAAAGCAAACAATATTTTTTTTAACCTTTTCAAAGCAATGGTTGGCTAAGTCCTATTTGGAGATGTTGCTCCAATAAGCATGGTGTTCTTTTTATACCACAAAGCAATTTGTTGTCTAACTAGGAAATTGAAATCCTCGTCAACATAAAGTAAAGAACGCTTTGCTTGAAAGTAAATTTCTTGGTAAATTGAAAATTTGTGGCTTGTTCTTTTTAACTTTCAATAATAAAGTTGATTGTTCTTTTTAATTCTTTGCGAGAAATTAAAAATTTGTTGATTCTTTTTATGCCCAAATCTGAAGTGTGAATCCTAACTTGCAAGAAAGTAAATGCTTTGATTTGTTATTCTTTTTACCTTGCAAATATGATTCTTTTTAGAGCCTAAATGAAAATGAGGTTGATTTTTAATCCCAAAATAAAGATGAGGTTCTTTTTAAACCAATGAAAAAAATAAATTCTTTTTAAGCCAACTTTGAAAGGAAGCAAAAAAAAGAAAAACCAAATCTATTCTAACTCCTCCAAATCTGCAAGAAACTTGTTAGGAAAACGTGCAAGAAAATAAGTTGATTTTTTATTTTTATTTATTTTTTCAACACCGGATTAGAAATTTTTGTCTTTGTTTTATATGTCCAAAAATAAAGATCATATGCACAACAAAAATAGTTATATGCGTGAAACTAACAGTTATATGCGTGAGAAAAATAGTTAAATGCGCGAGAAAAATAGTTAAATGCGCGATAAAAATAGTTAAATGCACAAAAAGAGATATTCAACGTGCTAGAAGATCTATCGTATGCACGAGAATATATGTCTTATGCACTGGAAAATCTGTTGTATGCATTGGAATATCTATTGTATGCACGATTCTGCATTTAAAACTGTAGGCATGAATCTCGCAAAAAAAGAAAAAGTTCAAATCTTGAAAAACAGGGTTTGAGCCCCACGGTGGGCGCCATAAATGTATGCTCAGATTGTGGTACCTGCATGAGAGAGGCAAACAACACAAACACACCAATGGGATATTATGTTAGACATCAAAAATCATTAGAACAACAAATGAAATAAAGATCTTAAGAACATCTCATTGTTCTCTATCTCCAAGGATCCTTCAAATCAAGGTGGCTCTCAACTTGGAAGAGAACTTGATCTATAGGATGACTACCAAAAGAATGAGGGATATGTGATGATTCTAAGATCTAAATGGAAATGCAACTAAGATCTTAGTGAAATGCTAATATGAGATAATGAAGATGAAATGCAAAACTAGATGATTAAGATTTAGATGAGTTAATTAACTAAGAAAAGATATGCATCTAAGCTAAATGAAACTAAAATGCTTATGGTATGGATGCTTGATAATAAAGACAACTCCTTAACCTGCAATGTGACTATAATTTAGATGCACAAAAGATTTGATATGGAGAATGAAGAATGTGAGCTCTATTTATAGGGAAAATAGGGCAATGGATGGTTAATATTGAATAATCTGAACAAGGGCTAGGATTTAAAGTTACTCAATCCATGTTTACAATTTTCACCAATGAAATGGTGACAATTTTCAACAAGAGGTTGCTTGAGAGGATATGCAAGAGGCATTAAATGCCTGAGAAGACATGAAGGTTACCTTAGGAGGTAAGGGTTAAGGTTAGGTTAGTGTTATCCATTGGATAAAGATTTTACCTAAGGGGTAAACTCATGTGCAAGGGTTAATAGGATAACTAGAGTCAAAGCCATGAGTGCTTGATGAGACCCTTGGGTTAGATGAGGGTTAAGCTAGAGAGAAAGTCTCTAACCATGAGGGGAAGGTTGAGTCGATCATTAATGGTTAAGAAAACTTTCAGGACAAATTTGTAAGTCCTTCCAAATTTTGGGGAACTCAACAAGTTAGCTTGTTGAATGGATAAAGCCTTTATTGCTTTTAGAAGAATTTCCTCCAAATTTGAGAAGTGACCTCCTCAAATTTAGGGAAAGGACATGATTAGAGGGATTAGGCTAATTAAAAGGGTTTAGAAGAATCTAGAAGGCTCTAGAAGAGGTTTAGGAGGCAAGTGGGTGGGGAAACAAAGAATTTAATTAAAATAAAATTAATTTATTTTATTTTTGGTTGCAACTTGCATTTGATAGATTAAATAAATATTGATTTATTTAAATGTGATTTTTGATTTTGCAAGTGGGTGTTTTTAATTAAATGTGAATTTAATTAAAAATCGCTAGAAGGGGAATTTTATTTAAATGTAAATTTAATTAAATGGCTTGGAAAGGGGGATTTAATTAAATGGCTTAGAAAGGGGGATTTAATTAAATATCTTAGATAGAAAAAGGGGAATATTAATCAAATATTTAATTTGATTAATAGCCAATTAGAAGAATAGGGATATTAATTAAATCTTAATTTAATTAATTGAAAGAAATAGGGACAATTAAATGAATAAAATTCACTTAATTTGTTGTGCAACTTTTAGGTGTCTACACTTTCTTCACTGCCTCTTGGGTGAAACCCATCTAAACAACCACTTCCTTTGCCATCTTAGTAACTTTTCTTTTTCGGGCAGGAGCAGTAAATTGCATATGCAGTTTGAGTTGTTTCTCCTTGTAAGTCCCAAATATCCCTTCCTTGGGATCCACCGGTTGACTTTGAAGATGTTGGGCATATGCCTCAAGTGTAATAGAGTGAACTTCATACCCCATGGGCATGATTGTGATATTTTGCCAAGATCTAGAGGCAATGAAAAGCACAAATAAGAGAGACAAAATATATGATAGAAATAAACTGTATTCTATCAAGATGAAAATACTGATCAACTGGATCATCAATTGTTCAATTATTCCCCGTCCAAACAATGTAGATGAGCTTGCTTATATGGGAAAGGCTATATGGATATGTGAGCACACAAACATGACATGTGGCTTAATAAGAAACAAGGGTAGGTAGGAAATAGGTGTGGGTAGGTAGAAGAAACAATATAATATTCCACATGAGGTGGACTGTAACGACAAGATAAGATCAATACCATAAATGGTGGAAATTCTCCTAAACACACTATCCCAAAGTGGCACAAACACCCAAGTGTCTCATACCCAAACTAATATTAAATGCATGTACCTAAGTAAACTTAAGTAAAGTGTAATAATATCCATGATGAATAATTATTTACACCAACACCCCCCCTTAAGTGCAACCTTAGGGGAATGCACTAAAGTCTACAATGCAACTAAGCAATGCGAGCTGGGTCTCGGCTACAAGGCCATGTAGGTACCCATGTACAAATGCAAATGCAATCTCCCATAAACAAAGAAAGAGAAAAAAAACCAATGGGAAAAACCCTCCCCCAAAAGAGAGATGATGAAAGCACACAATGCTCTCAATGATGAATGAGAAGAACAAAAGATGTCCCCCCCATAAGAGAGAAGAAGAGACCATGAAGCCCCCCCTCAATGTCAAATCTCCTGCAAGGATGGTCCAATGATGATGACCAAAAATACCTCCCCATAAGGAAGAATGAGAGCCTATGTTTCACCAATAATGTCAAAGTGTGACAAAACTAGGTATCAATGTCGATGATGATGAATCACTTGTTGCAACAAAAAGAAGATCAGGCATGGAGACAACCTTCTTTGAGCATCATCTGGATACTCATAAATGGTAGAAATACTAGTACAATCCAAGTCTCATGGGAGCCATGCACAAATGTGTACAATCTAAGTCTCAACTGGAGCCATGCACCAAGTCTCACAAGATATTCCTAATCTACATGTACAAGAGGATTACATCAAATAGTCAACAATGACAAGATATAAAGAGGTGTGGCACTTTATGATAGTGCGAGTACAACATTTCTCAAGCAAGAGCATACATCATGATAAAATATTCAAATGTGGAAACATGAAAATGATGCCACCAACAAAGAAGCCCTGTAGAATACTGCAGATGAAGATGCCTCCGAATGGAATTTCACCAAGAGATATAAATGAATAGCTGACCCCCCATAAAAAGATCATGTTGGCACTTGAAAATAATTGCAAAGTGGACTTCTGATTTCAACTTTACAACTTCTCAAAATGACATAAAATAGACTTCAACAAATACCGCTAGTGATCTAAACTGAGATCCAAGCAAAATACAAGTACCAAATAGGCCAAAATGACCAAATATTGAAAGTACAATATCCACTCAAAATCACTACAAGCTAATGGAAGATTATGAAAGTAGAAAAAAAATTATGCACTCTAAAAAAAATGGCACCTGAAAAGGAGTCCATATGAGCCCAAATGAAGCCTCCAAAGTTGTAAAAATTGGGATTTCATGATTTTTGAAAAACCTGTATCCAAAAAATAGAAAACTCCTGCACCATTGCATAGACCCTGAAATTATACCCCAAAACAAAAAAAATTGCTCGAAAAAAGGAGTTCGGATGAGTACGATATCACTATTTGAAAATTGCCTGCAAAATTATAATTTTTGGAAAATTTCCGTCGCCACTTCATACTTGAAATGCCTCTAGATTTGGCCTCTGAAGTCCGATTTGGATGAAACAAAAGGCAAAAATGACTTTCTTGGACCTCCTCAATCCAATGGTAACCTCATATTTGACCTATCAAGCTTCAATAATAACCTGCAATAGAAAGCTCCAAAATGCAAACCCCAAATTTCTCTCAATTGGCAAACCAATGGCACTCTAATGGATCTGATACCATGTGAGACATGGACCATCTCTGATACCTTGTGAGATTTTGCCAAGATCTAGAGGCAATGAAAAACACAAATAAGAGAGACAAAATATATGATAGAAATAAACTGTATTCTATCAAGATGAAAATACTGATCAACTGGACCATCAATCATTCAATTATTGCCCATCCAAACAATGTAGATGAGCCTGCTTATATAGGCAAGGCTATATGGATATGTGAGTACACAAACATGACATGTGGCTTAATAAGAAACAAGGGTAGGTAGGAAATAGGTGTGGGTAGGTAGGAGAAACAATATAATATTCCACATGAGGTGGAATGTAACAACAAGATAAGATCAACACCATAAATGGTGGAAATTCTCCTAAACACACTATCCCAATGTGGCACAAACACCCAAGTGTCTCATACCCAAACTACTATTACATGTATGTACCTAAGTAAAGTGTAGTAATATCCATGATGAATAATGATTTATACCAACAATGATCCATACTATCTGGATAACATCTGCGCATATGATTCAATTCTTTTGGAACCTTTCGGAAATGATTGTAGACCAACGAAGAGGGGGTTCTTAGAATTTGCATGAAAAGATCCCCCTAAGGCATAAAGCCCTAGTTGTTAGATGCAGATCCTGCAATGGATTCAGGTGCAAACCCATTGTCAGCTCTAGATTCATCTCTTCTTACCCACATCTTCTCATGCTTCTCCTTCATTTCTTCTAGTTTTTCTTTTTCTTCCTCATCCGAGTTACTCTTGTCTACTGCAACAATGTTCTTCCTTCTGCAATATTTTAAAATGTGATCGGTTTTGTTGCATGCTCGACAAACAACATTATTCTACATAGGTCTAAAGTTCATCTGATTTGGTCTTGTCCTTTATTGATTAGAGATATGTCCAAACATTCTACAAGCATAACATCTTTTGTTTTGGAAGTTATTCATTACTACTCCACACATTTGACTTGTGATTAAAATTATTGAATATGAAGTACTAACTGGTAAAGGTAGGAGCATTATTCATGTTGTTCATTCCATTATTCATCCTACTTCTGTATTGATTTGCCATATGACCAAATTTATTGTAAGTAAAGCATCTACCATTGAATTTATGAGCATTAGGTTGTCTTACTAGAGGATTATTTCTCTTCTTTTGATCAGGTTTTACATTTCCTTGTCTAGATCTGGAGGATTTACCTTTCTCAAATCCAAGTCCCTGCATGTCCTTTCCATGCCTCTTACTATCCAGCATCTCATCAAGCCTTGCTGAGCTATCTTTGAATTTGTCTTTGTACTCATTAGCAGTAGCAAGTTCATCCCTCAAGGTAGCAATTTGTCTTTCAAGTTCTTGATTCTGTCAACTTAAGCTTCAATTGATCGTTCTCATAGGTAATCCTGAAGCATTCATCAACTCTTTCCTTCAATGATTTTTTTAGATTCTCTTCATTCTTCTTCTGATCCTCAATCTCCTTAGTCAACCTCATCACAATGGATTGCATCTCATTCTTCAAAGCAACATTCTCTCTTTCAATCTTGTTAACTTCATCAACTTTATCCTTTTATTCCATGATCTGATCTTCTTTCTCCTTCAGCTTGTCCATTAGTTCTTTCCTCTTGTCTCTAGGGATGTTTGCTTGATCCTTCAGGTCATTAATGAAATCATCAACAACATTCAGGTTCTTCTTCAAGGTACATATCTCATTTCAAGCTGCATCAAGATCCTCAAGTGCCACACTGAGTTGTCTCTGAAAACTAAAATCCATTGAATCAATCTCCCGGATCTTCCTCAAGTGGTTAAGCTTCCTCAGTGGAACTAGGCTCTGATACTAATTTGTTGGATTCAAGTATCACTAAGATGGGGGGTTGAATCAGTGATCTACCGGTTAACAGATTTTCAAACTTAATTTTTTACCACCAGAAGCAAACACTTAAAACTGAAATGTAGAAACATGAAACAAACAACCACAAGATCATAACACTGAATTTTTATGTGGCAACCCAAATGGGAAAAACCATGGTGGGATTTAAACACACAATATTATTCCATTATGGCTAGTAGCAAAACAATATTACAAAATGGGAATGCACAGGCATTCAGGCACACTGCCTAGAGCTCACTGCTCAATTACAATAACCCAGAAGGCTACAACCCTCAGGGAAGTCTCACTGATTTACACAACTATAACAATGATCAATTACAATGTATGAGCTCTGAAATAGCATCTACTATGCTTGGATGAGTTTCGCTTAAGTGCAAAAATATAGACCGGATCACCTTTGTTGTTTAGCCCTGTTCTACCTTGTACATTGTCTTAGTTGGCTATTGGATCAAGAAGGTACACATGAAACTGTGCCAAAACGGATTCTTGATCACCTCTCGATCGCATAAAATTACACCATTCATCAAAAAGATCATCTGCACCAAACTTATATACCGACAACCATAGAATAGATCATACATCATGTCATCCAGAAGGTGTAACGTGTAGTTACATGTCGGATTGACTGGATCCAAAAGATAAATGTGGATCACCCAAATAATGTATCTAAGTTGGCCCAATCAACAAGAACACAATTCAATGTACCAGAATCACCAAAAAGCTTGCAGGCCCAAAAATGCTTTGTTCTTCTTGAAATACCAGTTAACATGCTACCGATTAACACCTACTTCCAGATAACAAGAATTATGATCGTCGGATTGGATCTCCATGAAGAGTTGCCATCAATGACAACCCTAAGCCAATAATCATCCACCAGAAATCACCGAAGACCACCAGATGAGTGTCAATTGCCAAAAATCTACAACATCATCTTATGGTTGAGCTTTGTCTATGGTTGGGTAGAAGCTTCACTAATGTTCTTTGTCACAGAGGCCTATCAAATTCTCTATCTCACACATTAATCATTTTCTCTAAATCATTATAGATACCTGGCTGATCATATGGCTACTGAAAGATCCAAAATTTTGCTTCACTGCCGCTATAATTGTTACACCCATATAGGTTTCATTACTTAGAAACCAATGCAAGAAAGAAAAGAGCTATACCTAGTTACATATCAAAATATCAAGGCAAAAGAAAAGAGCTAAGAAAAAATAAAAGAAATATCATGCATAAAGGTGCATCAAGAAGATATGGGAACATGTGAGTAACTCCATCAGGGCTATGGATGTCTGTTGGCAATGGAGCAATATTTGAGAGATTACAGTGATAACATCGTTGGGGCTATAAACGTTTGCTAGTAGTGAGGCTCTATCCAGGATGCTTTTGAAGTTATGATAACTCTTGTAGCTAGTTATATAGGATTCTAAAGGTCTCATATGATCACAAGAGTTAGAATAAACTCAATTACACACACATGGGCAAGAGAAGACCAACAGTTTCAAGAATCAGTGGGGAATTTTTGCATGTCTCCATTTACAAATCCTAGTCACCTGGAAAGTTATGTTGGGAGGTGTGAGGGTTCTTGAGAGTGAATGAACCCTTATCTCTGAAATGTTTTGTGCCCTTGATTCAATTGATGTATCATAAATTGATAAACATACACAATCACCCTTGTCCAAATACAAAAAATGCATTTTCATCTTGCATATTGCATAGCGAAATTCCATGTCAACATCTCATTGTCGGCTAGTGCATTTTAGCAAGAATTGTATGATAGAAAGTCTGGATATTGGGGGCATAGCTAAAAAACCTAAAAAAGCGTAAAAAGTCCTGAAGAAATCCTAAAAAGAAATTAAAGCCCTCAAGAAATCCTAAAAGGCATAAAAAATGCCTGAAAAAATCCTAAAAAGCATAAAAAATCCTAAAAAAATCCTAAAAAGCACAAAAACCAAAAACATTGAAAAACAACAAAAACATTCTAAAAGAGTCTTGGGAAAAGAAATAAAAAACATTCAAATATGATCCTTAAAAAGCACAAAAACATTGAAAAAGGTCTTGGAAAAATAACTAAAAACCGAAAAAACATCAAAACTTGCAATAAAAAGTCTCGCAAAAATCAAACACCCTAGCAGATATCCAGTAAACACTTCATGCAAAGTTAGCAAAAGGATAAAACTATATAACCAATATTTGCAATCAAACCAATCAAACTATCTTATCAATCATATCATCCAACCATATCAATCATCATATTATCTTAAATAGGGAAGGTGACACTCGTAATCAGACAGATCAGTCTTACATGGGGCATTCAATCTCTAAGATTAGACATTATCAACCATCACATCATGCAATCAAAACAAAGACACAAATCAGTATGATAGCTTGATTTTGTCCTAGTTAGTCTTTATTGTTTGTCAATTGTTGATAGATCACATTCCTATGCTACTCAAGGATGTCCACAAGTGACTAGAGGAGTCATGATGGTTCATGATCTTTTTCTTTGTTTGTTGTTTGTGTTGTGAACCGATGAAGTTAAGGATAGCTCTGCTTGTGACTATCGCACATACTATAGCGTCATAAAATTGCAACCCTTGTAATTTTGGTTGCATTTTAGGCCCTCACCTTTGCGACTACATCTCCCTACTCGATTGAGACCCCTCTATGCACCATCATTCCAAGTCTCCTCCCGTTTCAGCCCTGATATCACCCCAGGACCCTGTCCAGGCCCTAAAATAGGGTAGGATAGGGGTGTGGCGCCCCTGCTCCCCCTCTTTAGGTGGCCCTAAGATAGGTCCATCTGACCCTTGAACCCAGCTTGCTTTTTGGGATTTAATCTCCCCAATGTCGACCATTGGTGAGATGAATCAATTCTCCTAGGCTAGTATAAAAGGGAGTTAGTCCTCTCATTTTGATATACAAGAATAAGCAAAGATAAGCGAAATTGAGGAGGAGGCCTTCATTATCGTCATCAAGCGTTCAAGTGTTCAAGTCTTCAAACATCTCCTTCTTCATATGTCTTCTTCATTCATCCATTGGAGAAACATTTTAACATTCATTTGTAAGCATGTGTGTCTTAAGGTTTTTTCATGTTACATGCCATTTAATGCAACACTTGTGATTACATTCAAGAAGAAAAGAAACCATCATCAACCAATTGCAGATCTACAAGGTATACATTTCCATTATTTACATTTAAGCATTTGCAATTACTTTCTTTCAAGGTTGATTCCTCAACTGGGGTTTGGCTAAGGAAAACCCTATCCACAACCCTTCTTCCCTTCTTTTCTATGTGTAGGTTGTAGGTGCATGACTATAATTGCAGATTTAGGCTTCATTTGCAAAGACGGGAAAACCCTTTTTGACTCGCGGATTTTTCAGAGGACCAGGTGCAACTTCAACTTGGTCCCGGCGAATTTTCTCCAAATTTGCAGGGCAAGTCCGTATTAGTCTAAATACCCCAGATCCGAAGTTACAGCGAGATCCTGAATTGGTATCTCCTTATTTCACCCATCTTGTCTTCATTTTCTGCATAGTCAGCAAGTCAACTCTTCTACTTACAAAAGAGGGTAAATTGCATTGCACCCTTGCAATTCATTTAGTATTCAGATCCTTATTCACTCTAGGGTTTGGATCTAGTGAATTCAACCCCTCTTTTGAATGTAAAGTATTTTTTAAGTGAAAATTATCCTAGTGATTTCCTTTCTCTCTCCTAGGTGGGGAATCACTAGGGTTCAACTTTCCACTTTACATTTCACTGGATCCAACGTCTTACATGCTTGTATTTTGTAAAAAATGCTCTATTGTCTTAGATCTGAAAATTACATTACTTATCAAATTCAATTCTTTCATTGTCTTGGTCAATTTGCAAATGAAATTTATAAAATTAAGTGGTTAATTGTCGAAACCCTAATTTTCAACCATCAACTTGAACTTGTGCAAAAATTGGATTTGCGTTTAATTTTAGTTTTGTGACTATTTTTAGACTTGTCTTCTTGCCTAAAATTCAAATTTTCAATTTCCCTCCTTTTCCCAAAATTCAGTGGTTAGGTCCTAAATTCCTAATTTTCAAATTTAATTCGATTTTGTGCAAATTTCAATCAATCTCAACCAATGTCAGTTTTCTAAACATTATCTAAGGTGACCCTATCCATCAAGTTCGACCTTTTTCAAATTTGCAATTCAATTTCTTATCTTTTTCAAAACCCTAATAGGGTTCTATTTCGACATTCAAACCTTTTTCACCTATCTAGAGATCATAAAATCAATTAATTTTTTGGGGTTATCTCTCAAATCATCGTAGATTTCATCCGTAAATTTTTTTGAAAAAGTTGGGAGGACCGGGTGCACTTTCAACCTGGTCCTTGGCTTTTTTCTCGAAATTTCGAGAGACTGACTGTATTTAATTGCTTAAATCCAGAAAATTGGCTGATTTTGTCAAATTTTGATCCCTCTAAAATCAAAAACATTTCCCAATTCAACATGACAACTTTCAAGGAAAAATTTAAAATTAAGTGGTTGATTATAATCTGCCCTAATTGTGTCTATTTTAAATTTGAAATTAAGTGGTATCCCATAGGCCCTAATTTTAAAAATTCAATCCCTTTTGGATAATTTTAAATTAAGAGGTTTTTTTTTTACATAATCCTAATTTTAAATTTTAATTTCCTAGGAGGTTGCATTATTATTCTTTCAATCAATTTGTTCATTTAATTGAATAATCTTTTTTCCTAGAATTTTGAATTATTCAATTATTTTGCAAGTTTCAAAATTCAAATTCAAATTTCAAATTTGCAATTCAAATTCTATTGTACCTCCTTTATTCAATTTTTTATGCATGTATGGGGTGAACATTATTATGGTTAAATGACATATGAGTTTCTTGTTTGATCACAAGTGCATATGGAGTTCTTATCTTATTTTGCTAATTCAATTTCAAGTTACATTAAAGATGTTCATGATGTTCCCTTTCATGCATATGATGGTAATTTAGTTCTCCCTTTCATTCATACCTATGATTTACCCTCTCCCAAAATTGATCTCATTAATGAGGGCACATTTGTACAAAAAGGGAATATGGACACTTCTTTCAAAGATCTCCCTCCTAAACATGAATCTTTGGATAATTGTGTTCCTTCTTCTCCTAAAAAGTACCTCCCTCAAGGATTATTTGGTGCAAGAGGATGATATTATGGCTACTTATCCCAATGATACCATACCTTCTTTTCATGATCTTCCCTCTAAAGATGAAACATTAATTACATATGATAGTCCTTTTCCTAATGAGTGTCTTGAACATAAAGATACCTTATAACAAGAGGATGATATTATTTCTCATCATAATGCTCTCTCTCCCAAAAATCAAGAGCCTAACAAAAATCAAAACAATGCCATTCATGTTCCTAGGAAACCAAAAATTCTTCCTAATTATCATGTTGTGCCTTACACATATACTAATGAGGTAGTTGGTGAGAACATAAATGAAGCATCATATGCTTTCTTAGTTCCTACAATCCTCTCTTCAATTCACTCAAATACACCATCTCCTACCAAAGAAGTTCCTAAAGAAGAACTCTTAGAGGATGATTGGGGGTCCTTAGATTTCACTCCTACCTTTTCTAGAAAGTCTAAGATGCCTGAATTTCATATTCCAAATTTCTCTTAACACAAATATTGAAATTGATTGGGCCTCTTTAAACTTCAATCCAATTCTCCCTAATAGTGAACCCTCTTTTGAACATACACATGGATGCAATTGACAAATGCTTGAATGTGAGTGACAAAGTCATGATAAATCACACTTTCCTTTATCAAAATATTCTTCTCCATTGTCTTGTAAATCCACACCTTCTCGTTCTAATTTTGAGTTACAACAAGAAAATGTGTTGACCAATCTTCTAAATTCTAAATTAATATCTCCTCTTTGTCCTAAAGTAAGAAGAATTTATAAACAACATTCTCAAACTTCTTCTTTTTGTAAATATCATCAAACCCATGGCCATTCTACTTATGAGTGTCAAGCTTTGAAAACACAAATACAACATTACATTGATTTGGACATATTAAAAATAACATCTGACAATGAATGGCATATTCATGATGATCATTTAAAATAACTTTCAAGTTCCTATTATGTTGCTCCTCACTATGTGACATAGTTAGCCTACCTATTGGGGGCTCCTTGGCATTCATGGTGGTACAATTTCAGATGCAATCATACTTAGTGAGCAACATAATAGTCTATTTATTTTTTGCCTCTATTCTTGGGGGGCAAGAATATTCCTTTTCCTCTTTCTAAGGTTTCACTATTTTCTTTATGGAGTACATTATTCATAAACTCGATGTCCTTTCTTACATGGAGTTTTCCTTCATGCGAGTGCATGTCTGTTCTGTGAGTGGGATCTTCTCCTTGCTTGAAATGGTATGTCTATTATGAACAATCTCTCCTCAGAGAACTTTTGTGAATCTTCTTCTTTCTCTCTCTTTGCAAACTACCTCTTCTATTGTGTTATTCATAACTTGATGTCCTTTCTTGAATGGAGATATCCTTCATGTGAGCGCATGTTTGTTCCTTGGTTAGGATGTATTCCTTACTTGAAATGATACGTCTCTTATGAGTAGTCTCCCTCTAGAAGTTGTGTAATTCTTCTCATTGTCCTACACTTGGGGGGAAATGATCTCTCCCTCTCTCTTTCTCTAAATATCAACTCTTTCCTATGTTGTGCATGGTGTGACTTTTATTACTTGATGTCATTCCTTGTGTGGAATTGTTCTTGTTCACTCAAGGGTTCTCTCTTATACAAGAAGTTTAAGTCCTTGACTATAATCTCTTTCAAACTTGGTAATGTACATCTATAATAAATTCACCCATCTCCATTGGGATAAAAGTGACTCATCCTTCATCAATAATCCCTTTCACCTAGCAATAGGAGGAAGGATTAAATTCTTGTTCTCTTATGCGTTTCATTCTAGAAGATGTTATATTTGTCTAAGGCAACTCCTCTTGGAGGTAGATGTATTTTGAGAAAAGATATCTTCTCCTTCAAGGATCTCCTTTACACTTACAACAATATATCTCTTTTAAACTATCTTATCCTTGCTTGAAGAGTATTCCCTCTCTTGCTTGGATCTATGACATTGTTGCATGATGGATATCTTCTTGGTGTCGAAGGAAGGTATCCTTGTTCTACTTTCCTTAAGATATCAACATAAAACTATGTTGACATCTTAAGGGGGGAAACCACACTGCTCCTTTTGTATTATATTTCTCTCGCACATTGTATCCCTTATACAGTGGGTCATTCTCAGAATGAGATGTTTCCGCTTTTCTCTTATACAATGGGTCATTCTCAAAACTAGAGAGAAGCCTCTTAGAGAGATATGTCACCACTTTTCTCTTATACAGTGGGTCATTCTCAGAACCAAAGGGAAGCCTCTTAGAGCCATATGTCGCCACTTTTCTCTTATACAATGGGATATTATTAGAACCAGAGGGGAGCCTCTTAGAGAGAGATGCCACCACTTTCTTGACATTTGTACTATACATCTTATACATGTTGTAGCATACTCGGGCATAGACTCCTATGAGGTGATTCGAACCTCACTTGCATACACGCACTTGAGGTTGAGTGGAACTAATGGTGTTCTCAAACTCCTTCCTTACATGGATCACCTAGAAAAAATATAGGGGCTAGCTTTCCATGTCCTTTTTCTCCATGGATCACCTAGTTTTAGGGGCGAGATGCTCATGGTTCCTTCTGTTCGCCTTTCTTCTCTTGGATCACCAAAGTGTGTATTCATGTTCTATCTCTTCTTCCTCTCATGAACTCATAGTTTTACTATTGATGGTTCATGGATGATATCAACTTTGCTCTTTTATGTGAATATTGGCATTTATGTGATGACATTTGTCTTTGTCTGAGTATCGAGGTCTCTTCAGCTAGTTGATTTGTGGTCTTGTGTTTTGTTTTTGTCATGTGTCTTTTGTGATTGGTCTTGTTTTTGTCATGTTCCTTTTGTCTTGTGTGCTCTTCCATATGTTTGAGTGAGTTAATATCCTAAGATTGGGGGGCTTTGTTCCTCAAGATTAGTGATATCTTATACTCCTTGTAGTATTGCTCCGCATTTCTGATCTTCATCTCTCTCTTCCTTCTACTTTACCGATAGTATTGGCGTAAGCCATACTCTTGCTAAAGTGGGGACTAAATGTAGCATCATAAAACTGCAAGCCTTGCAATTTTAGCCCTATTTTAGGCCCTCACCTTTGCGACTGCATCTCCCTACTCGATTGAGACCCCTCTCTGCACTATCATTCTGATTCTTTTCCTGTTTTAGCCCTGATATCACCTCCGAACCCTGTCCAGGCCCTAAAATAGGGCAAAACAGGGGCGTGGCACCCTTTTCCCCTCTAGGACAAGGGCATGTCACTCTTGTCCCCCTTGGTTAGGGGTGTGGCACCCTTGTCCCCCCTCTTTAGGTGGCCCTAAGATAGGTCCATCCGACCCTTGAACCCAGTTTTCTTTTCAGGATTTAATCTCCCCAATGTCGGCCTTTGGTGAGATGAATCAATTCTCCTAGGCTAGTATAAAAGGGAGTTAGTCCTCTCATTTTGACATGCAAGAATAAGAGAAGATAAGCAAACTGAGAAGGAGGCCTTCATTATCATCATCAAGCGTTCAAGTCTTCAAGTCTTCAAACATCTCCTTTTTCATATGTCTTCTTCATTCATCCATTGGAGCAACATTTCAACATTCATTTGCAAGCATGTGTGTGTGTTAAGGTTTTGTCATGTTACATGCCATTTCATGCAACACTTGTGATTACATTCAAGAAGCAAAGCAACCATCATCAACCAATTGTAGATCTACAAGGTATACATTTCCATTATTTACATTTAAGCATTTGCAATTACTTTCTTTCAAGGTTGATTCCTCAACCGCGATTTGACTAAGGCAAACCCCTATCCACAACCCTTCTTTCCCTTTTTTCTGTGTGTAGGTTGCAGGTGTGCAGCTGTAATTGCAGATTTAGGATTCATTTGTAGAGACAAAAAAAACCTTTTCGACTCGAGGATTTTTTGAAGGACCAGGTGCAAATTCAACCTACTCCTGACGACTTTTCTCCAAATTTGTAGGGTAGGTTCGTATCAGTCTAAATACCTCATATTCGAAGTTACAGTGTGATCCCGAATCGGAAGCTCCTTATTTCACCCATCTTGTCTTTATTTTCAGCATAGTCAACAAGTCAACTCCTCTACTTACAAAAGAGGGTAAATTGCATTGTACCCTTGTGATTCACTTAGTATTTAGATCCTTATTCACTCTAAGGTTTGGATCTAGTAAATTCAACCCCTCTTTTAAATGTAAAGTATCTCCCAAGTGAAAATCATCTTTGTGATTTCCTTTCTCTCCTAGGTAGGGAATCACTAGGGTTCAATTTTCCACTTTACACATACCTCAACACTTAGTGCTACACCCAGAATGGAGGGGTTCACTCCTTGTTTGCTAAGTGTTTGTTTTTGCAAAGAGATGTTTTTTACACCTTGGTTCCTTATACCCTGGTGTACAAAGCTCCATTAATACATAATAAGGCTCAATGACGAATCATGTTGCACTAAGTAAAATAAAGACACCAAAGAAGTCATGATTATCATCTCTTATCAAATCAGATTTCATCATTCCTCTATCATTTCTCACATCTGATTGTTTCTAATATTTTATCCTTCTTTTACTAACAATTCTTCTCATTCAATTGAGTCGAATGATAAAAACAATATTCTGGCATATTTAAAAAAAAGATTCATTATCACATAGTAGCATTCATTAATTAAGTTACATTATGGTGCATCATTTTAAATTAATTCATTATCATATAGTCATTTTCATCATTAATTTGCATTGTGTTGAATTCAGTATTAATTCGTTATCCATAGTTGCATTAAAATATCATTTTATCAATTAGTTCATTATCATTATAGAAATGCATCATAACATCATATAGAAATACATCATAACAATCATATAGAATTTCATCACAACAATCATATAGAAATGTATCATAAAAAGCATATATAACATCATAAAGTAAACCACATCATCATCATAGACATATGCATAATAAAATCATACATCACATAAGAACTTAAAAACACATGCATATAGAACCACCGCCAAAAATGCATATCATATATATGCCTCAAAGGTAATAATGTGTCAGAATACAAATAAAAATCTTGTAGGCTCAAGTAATATGTCTAACAATTCTCTCAACCAACACTCCCTCTATCAGGAGTCTGCCCACTCGATCCTACCCTGAGCTGACCTAGTGATGGACCCATAACTCCTTCGCTGCTAGTCCCCCGAGTCGTAGATCTACTCAACCTACTCCCAAACCTATAAGAAGGATAACTCGGTACTCGTTGTCCCTTAGGAATAATGGCCTCATAATGCTATAGGTAATACATGGCCTCTTGAACAACGTGAAAAAGTTTGTCCAACTATATCCATATATCAGTAGAAGGAGCAAAATGTTGATCGTAAGAATCACGAACTAACTGATCCCTTTGAGTGGCATCATCTCTCTCTCTCCGAAGTTGATCTCTCTCAGCTATCAAAGAATCCCTCTCCTGGATCCAAGCTACCATCTCACGATGAAATATAGCTTGATCATCCCTTCGTTATTACTTCTTTGTAGCCAAGGCATCTTGTAAACTGTGAATCCGAGCCCTCATAACCTATGAATCATCATCATCCTATCCTTTATCACCACCCTATGCAATGGGAACATCCTCTAGCTTCGACATATCTATGTCACTGGAGCTCTCGCCACCCTCACTGCTCGAAGATCTAAAATATGAGGAATAATTACTACCACTAACTAACTCAATGTCTCCACTGATGTCCACCTTACTATACTCTCCCTCCTCCTCATCTCCCTCATCCTCATCTCCCTCCTCCTCCTCATCCTCCTCCTCACCTCCTACTACAGCAATCACTACAACCACACCACCACCCCTTCGATGTCTTCGTCGTCTAGTCATCTGAGGTGTGATCGAAATAGTAGGATTAGTGAGAAGAATAGGCCTATGATTGGCCCACCATACATCATATTGTGGCGTCATATGAGGATCTACAACCCCAACACCCTAGCCCCACTACACTACTCATAAGCTATCAAACTCCACGAAAGCAACATGAGGCTAAATACAGGCTCACTAGTCAAAAACCTCCCTAGAAATCCTCGCAAAATATGTTGTCACATCAAGTACTCCCTGCTGTTAAGGAAATTGGATCAGAAGATACTAATATATAAATATATTATGTATAGTTGATATTCGCTGATCAATGCAATTGCTGTTGTTATTGATTGATTGACCAACGAAGATCAACTATATATAAGTTGAATCGATGTAAATGTCAACAGTCACGTCTTTTGAATACCGACTATTTCCTAACAAACGACATAATAATAATATAGTCGTTGTTTTATAACCTGTCGGCATTAACTAATTGTAATAGGACTGTCACGATAGTTATCGTGACTATTATACATGAACAGTCACGATAATACCGTGACTGTTTATGTATAACAATCACGATAGTATCGTGATACATAGTTAACTTATGAATTGTAGATTATACCATTCGATTAATATTTAGTGTTTTATATATATTATGATATATATATATATATATATATATATATATATATATATATATATATATATATATATATATATGTATGTATAACATAATTAATGATTGATATATTATATTAGTATATATATACTATAACTCATTATATATATATATATATATAATAGTTTTACATCATTTTCATAAACACGAACGAACATATTTTAACACTCCCTCTTGAGAGAGAGTTTACCAAGTTTGTAGAATTTTCACATCAAAATATATGACTCAATTCAAAATGTCATATCATGATAATTTATCACTTATAACAATATACATTTTTGAGATGTCCGGACCAATCCGGCTCAACCCCTTTCGGGAGTCTATCTTAAATAATTGTTAAACAAGTGATGATTTTGGTAAAAAGATGCCCGGACCAATCCGGCTCAACCCCTTTCGGGAGTCTATCTTGAGACCTGGTTTCTATTGTCAGGATCGTCACCCTGAAATAGAAACGATAAACAGAAGATCGTCATCTTCGCACAAGTTTGAAATATTTCAAAAATTATATATATATATATATATATTTATGAATGAAATGTACATTAATAGTTCATATTTTGATCAAACCAATTTTGTTCCTGAAGAATTCTATCTTCACCCTTGCAAGGGATTTAGTGAAGATATCAGCATTTTGTTCCTCAGTGTTGATGTAGACTAGTTTAATAATTTTTCTGTCTACCATATCTCTCACATAGTGATATGGAATCTCTATTTGCTTTGACCGATTGTGAAAAACAGGATTTACAGAGAGCTTGATGCAACTCTGATTATCACAATGAATAATGGTAGGTAATAGAGGTTTACCAAATAAGTCAAAAAGTAATTTTCTTAACCATACTGCTTCTCTAGCTCCCATAGATGCAGCCATGTATTCTGCCTCTGTCGAACTCTGAGCTACAGCTGATTGCTTCCGACTAAACCAAGATATTACTACGGAACCCAAACTGAAACAAACTCCTGTGGTACTCTTCCGATCAGTGGTACTTCCTGCCCAATCTGAATCTGAATAACCTTGAAGTTGAATTTCAGTCTTGTCATATTTTAGTCCAAGATCACTTGTTCCTTTTAAATATCTCAAGATGTGTTTAGCTGCCACTAGATGAATCTGTTTTGGTTCACACATGAAGTGACTTAGTACATTTGTGGCATAGCAAATGTCAGGACGTGTATTCACCAGATACATGAGGGATCCAATTATCTGTCTGAAGAGTGTCACATCTGCAGGTTCTGAGTTTTCTGCTTCATCCTTTAATTTCTGAAGATTTGTCTCCATAGGAGTAGCAAGAGGTTTACAATCTACCATACCAAATCTGTTCAGAATATCAGAAATATATTTCTTTTGACTGAGGAGAATATGATCTTTGTTTTGAATAATTTCAAGACCTAGAAAGTAGTGTAGTAGGCCCATATCCTTCATATCAAATTCAGCTACTAGGTCCTTTTTACATTTATCTATTAGATTGTCTTCTCCTGTAATGAGTAAGTCATCAACATAGAGAACAAGGATTATCATGTCTCCTTTTTCAATTTTGAAGTATATATTAGGATCTGCAATATTTTTAGAGTACCCCAATTTGCTCAAATATTGATCTATTCTTTCATACCATGCTCTGGGAGCTTGTTTGAGTCCATAGAGTGCTTTCTTTAACTTGCATACGAATTTATTTTTGTCATGAGTGAGAAATCCTTCTGGTTGTTCAATGTAGACTTCTTCCTCAATCTTACCATTTAGGAATGCAGTTTTGACATCCATTTGATGTACTTTCCATCCTTTAGAGGCTGCAATTGCAAGTATGGTTCTGACAGATGTGTAACGAGCTACTGGAACGAATGTTTCCTCATAGTCAATGCCTTCTTTCTGTGAAAATCCTCTAGCAACAAATCGGGCTTTATGTTTATCAATACTGCCATCTGGAGCATACTTGATTTTGAATAGCCATTTTGATGATACAACTGACTTATGTTTAGGTCTAGGGACAATATCCCATACATCATTTTTCATGATGGACTGATATTCTTCAACCATGGCTTCTCTCCAGGCTTGTTTTGATAATGCTTTCTCAACACTGACCGGTTCTGATTCTGATAGTTCAGTTAGAAGTGCAGTGTAACATTTTTGCATTCTAGTTCTTTTGTTTTCTCTGGAGATTTGTGCTGGTTCCATATTGTTTTCTTCAAGCATTTTCCTAGCCCATAATGGTCTCTTTTTGTTGTTTACATTTTCTACACAAGAAGGTTCAGGATCAAGGATTGCGTTTTCGTTATTTGATAGTGTTGAATTCATATTTGAATTGTTATTCTCGCTTTCTTCCTCAAGTGATAAATCTTTCTCAAGATCAAACAAACTGTTGTCTTCATTATTAGTGGATGAGAAGTTTTCTTCAAATTTGACATCTCTGCTTATTTCTACTGATTTTTGATTAGGGATATAGATTCGATATCCTTTAGAGTCTTCACTGTAGCCTAGAAAAATACCTTTCTTACCAGAAGGTTCTAATTTGGTTCTTTTCTCTTTTGGTACATGTATATATACTGGACATCCAAATACTCTTAAATGACTGAGATCAGGTTTAACTCCTGTAAATACTTCTTCTGGTGTGGTATTTTCAAGTATTGCATGTGGACATCTATTTTGAATATAAACTGCAGTGTTGGCAGCTTCTGCCCAGTATGATATATGAATATTATGATCATGCATCATAGCTTTTGCTGCTTCAATGATGGTTTTGTTCTTCCTTTCTGCTACTCCATTCTGTTGAGGGTTATAAGGTACAGTATACTCCCTCTTAATCCCAACAGATTTACAATAGTTTTTGAAGTTGTCAGATGTGAATTCCCCACCATTGTCTGACCTAAGAGTTTTGATTTTCTTATTGGTTTGATTTTCTACCAATGCTTTGAATTCTTGAAATTTGGCTAATACTTCACTTGACTCTTTAAGTTTTAAAAAATATATCCATGTTTTCCTTGAATAGTCATCCACAAAGATTAGATAATATAGGGCACCTGAAAAAGAAGGAGTGGACATGGGGCCACACATATCAGTGTGAATGAGTTCTAAAACACTATTCGTCTTGTGTTCACTTGTTGGAAAAGATCCTTTAATGTTCTTTCCTAATGCACATCCCTTACAAATGCTCAAGTGTTCAGATTATAGAGAGGGTACCCCAGAGGTGATTTTATGCAAAGTAGGAAGAGCACTATATCCAATGTGTCCTAGTCTTTTGTGCCAAATTTCATTATTCTGTTGAACATTGTGATTTAGGGCTACTTTTTGTTCATTACATAGTTTGTATAAGCTTCCATCTCTGGACCCTATGTGCATTGCATTTTTGATGTTTGTGTTTTTGGTCCAGAGAAGAACTTTTTCTTCATTAAATGTTACCCTATATCCTTGATCAGCTAACCCTGATATTGAGATTAGGTTTCTCTTTATTCCAGGCACATATAATACTTCTTTTAACTGTTAGAGTGACTCCATCTCTTATCTGTATCAAACAGGTCCCAATTCCTTTTACCGGATAAGTGGAGTTGTCACCAATGGTTACTTCTTCTGTAGAGTTTCCAGAAAGGGTTTCGAACTGATCTCTGAATCCAGTGATATGTCTTGATGCACCGCTATCTATTATCCAAGTATTTTTATTGGAATTTAATTCACTTGCTAAGGCTAGATAAAAAAGAGAATTTTCTGTTCCTTTAGTTTCTGCTAAGGCTACTTGAATTTTCTATTTTTCTGGACAGTATTTGTGAATATGTCCAAATTTGTCACATTTATGACATTTTATTTTGGAGAGATCCCTTTTGAAGTGATGTTTTCCATTACTTGAATTGTTGAATTTTCTCTTCTTTTTCTGAGAAGTTTTAGTATGAAGGGCTTGTACTTCATTTTCATTTTTCGACCCTATTCCTCTGGATGCTAATCTCGATTCTTCTTGAGTACAATCGTTCTTTAATTGTTCGAACCTAGGTAAAGGTGGTCTTGTACTTATGCACTGAATGAAGGTTTCCCAAGAGATGGGTAAACCCTTTAGGGCGATAAGTGTAAGTTCAGTATCTTCTATAGTATTTCCAATACAGAGAAGTTGATCTCTTATTTCAGATATCCTTAGGAAATAGGAGGCGATTGTTTCCCCTTTGTTCATTTTCATGTTGAGAAGTTGACTCTTCAATGTTAAGATTCTACTGGCATTGTTTATCTCGAATGTGTCTTGAATGATTTTAAACATTTCAAAGGCACTGGTAATTCTCGATATGCTCGGGAGGATAGAATCTTTCACTGAATCTATAATCAATTTCCTGGCTTTGTTGTTTCTCCTTTTCCATGTAGTTTTCTCAGTTTCTTCTTCCGGCATTTTCATATCCTTCTCAATATATTCCTCTAGTTCAAGTTCCATTAGAAGAGAAGTAAGTCTTGTCCTCCAAGATACAAAGTTTGAAGGACCTTCTAATCTATCTTCCATTCTCATACAGTGAGCCATAATTTAATTTATAATTTAAAATATTCTCAGCTATATGTTAGGTTTTATATATATATTATCTTCTTTATATTCCTTTCTGCTCTGATACCATGTTAAGGAAATTGGATCAGAAGATACTAATATATAAATATATTATGTATAGTTGATATTCGCTGATCAATGCAATTGCCGTTGTTATTGATTGATTGACCAACGAAGATCAACTATATATAAGTTGAATCGATGTAAATGTCAACAGTCACGTCTTTTGAATACCGACTATTTCCTAACAAACGACATAATAATAATATAGTCGCTGTTTTATAACCTGTCGACATTAACCTGTCGGCATTAACTAATTGTAATAGGACTGTCACGATAGTTATCGTGACTGTTATACATGAACAGTCACGATAATACCATGACTGTTTATGTATAACAATCACGATAGTATCATGATACATAGTTAACTTATGAATTGTAGATTATACCATTCGATTAATATTTAGTGTTTTATATATATTATGATATATATATATATATATATGTATAACATAATTAATGATTGATATATTATATTAGTATATATATACTATAACTCATTATATATATATATAATAGTTTTACGTCATTTTCGTAAACACGAACGAACATATTTTAACACCTGCAACTCTCCAAATTGTCTCAGTACATGCCCAGGGAGATGGACCTCAATAATGCGTTGTCTCTATGGTCATACCAATCAAGTAGCATTTTTTTCTACAAAAAGGTAAATGATGAGCATCATTGG
The DNA here is from genome assembly GCF_030272615.1 of Cryptomeria japonica. Taxonomy (NCBI): domain Eukaryota; kingdom Viridiplantae; phylum Streptophyta; class Pinopsida; order Cupressales; family Cupressaceae; genus Cryptomeria; species Cryptomeria japonica. The sequence goes on along the minus strand of NC_081410.1, from coordinate 494,935,315 downwards.
CCCATCTGGGGCAATCTAAGCATGCTCTCCGAATGAAATGCTATAATTCATCGATCTAGTGTCTCTAGTAGAGGGTGTTCCTTGTACCCCTATGGTGAATAGCTGCAATATACCTAAAAGCATAAGGCTCCTCTGCCTGTAGCTGAACATGTACCACTTCCCTGAATATAGCTATATGCTCCCAAGCCCAAACCTGAAGGAGCGTAACACCACAAGTGATCATATGTACCACAAGTATACCATGTTGTGCATTTGATAATATAACATCACAAGGAGGCTTGGTCTCGATGCATATACACATCTGTCAACAATCATACCATACAATACTCTACCCCATCCAACTAGGAAACCGTGACATATCCTATCAGGGATAAGATAACTTGCTATAATACTGCACAGAACAATAGTAAGATCGTCATAATCACCCTATTGCCCCCACCCTATCTCGTAATGGTTTCTCATGTGGAGATCTTGCTCCTCGCACTCAAAAAGTTGATACGATGTTGCAACACCTGCCTTGTGATCATAAATGACCCTCTCATCGTGGATCATAATATGCAAAATACGCCATACATCCTCAAGTGTAATGGATGCCTCACCAGTCAGAAGATGAAAAGTGCACGTCTTTGAGTGCCATCGCTAAACTAATGTTGTGGTAAGGGCCCTGTTGGTTGTAACCTCCGGTAAATGCAAAACATCATATAGACCAACCTATCAAATTAGTGCATGTCCTCTGGCAGTAACTGACTCCGAAGATTGAGACCACTAGGCCTATTTTGCCTAGTACCGAGAACACACAACATCTCCTACAGACAAAAATGACAAAAATATCAGATATCATAAGTTGCAGGACAAGCATTCTCAACTATGTAATATACAAATTTTCCATTTACAACGAATGCAACATCATTAAGACTTATGTGAAATGAAATGAAATTTTGTGACATATTTGCAATGAATGTGACATGAAATTTACTCTTGCGACATACTTAAAAAGCATGCGAAAATATTAGTCATATGCCACACAATTAATGACTTATGAAAAATTGATATACGAATGCGAAAAATTAAATACTCGTGTGAAATGATATCAACTTATGTGAAAACTTCAATATACTTATGCGAAATACTTTAAAAAATTGGTCTCCGACACAAATTTGAAAAAATTCAAAAATCAGGCAAAAAAAGGGCAAAATTTCTTGGAAACTCATCATGCTCAAATAGATGAACTCATGCTCTAAAGCCCACCATCATCCTCAAACACTCGCAAAAAGCTTTGAAATTGCTAAGAATTCTATGAACTCAAAACAATGCAAATGAGCAAATAAGTGTTGGAATTTTCTATTGATAGCCCAAAATTAGGGTTTTTCCCTCTACAATGACTATGGTCCCCCTGAACTTTAACGCACTTGTAGGCTAATCAAATGGACTTGAAATAACATGAAACTAGAATCTATTGCTCACTAGCATGGTATCATTTTTTTAATTTTTTTTTAAGGTAAGTGCTATCATTATGGGGATAGCACCCTATATTACTTTAAACAGAAAATTACATAAAGTTTTCGAGCATCCAACATAACAACACTATCTCAACTAGATGTATCTTTCAATTGATTAGCCACACCATACAAAAGAGAGAAAAAGTCCACATACAACAGAGCCAAATTACATATTTCCACTTAATGCTTACTAAATCACTGCCGCAAATTCTCCAATGCTAATAACATTGTTGGTGGACTGCTCAGGAAGCCACCACTCCATAGCTTCAGTCAAGTTTCTGAATGGCGCCATGTTCCCATTGAATGTTGCACACCGAAACACTTCCCATGCGTTCTCCCCAAATACCTTCAGGCGTTCACGCTCCTTCAGCCACACTTCCCACCATGCTAATACCCACCCGGTTTCGCTATCCATGGAACCTTCACTATCCTCTGCAACATCCTCATTGGTTTCCATAGGGGCATCCTCCGATTCTGAGGACAAGTACTCCTCGACCTGGAAATAAACCTATAGTATGCTCACTTTGGTTCCCTCCTCCAGACTTAGGATGTCATTAGCCACATAGTCCGCTATGAATGGTTTCACAAAGTCATCCAAAAGCTCCACTGCACGATCCCCTGAATCTATGACATTAACCAAGGGCATAAGAGCCGCCTCTAGGATAGTAGCATCACACCAGTGTCGTTCAAACTTGAGACGGATTCCAATTAATCCTCAAATAGCATCATAAACGAAGTCTTCAATGATAAATAAGTTTCGAAGTTGTGTTCCCAACGCATTGCTACAGTTAGGACAACTAATATCTCCAAAATGAGCCATTTACATCCACATCACAGACAATTCTGAGAGACCATTCTTCTGGCAAGTATTTATGGAGATAAACATGATCTGGTTCCCAATTATCATCATTCCACAAAATCCACCAGATTCTTACTCTGAACTTGGGCAAACTCATAGTGATGGTGTGTCCCAAACTGCATCCAATACTTCCCAATTACGTAGGCCAGGGCATATCCATGTGATGAATCAATCTGTCGTCAATTTTTGAAATCGTGATCAGAGCATATGCACTTTGCCTCTTTTACCCAGATTCGTACTCTTCTGCGCATTTCAGAGGTGTATGTCACTGCCACCTATAACCCCTACTCGAGTGCGGATCCGGTTAAAGCTGATTTGTTATCCAATTCCTTGCCGTGGGGAAATACAACAGTCCTTCACACATTGTCTTGTTATATCATTGGTGGCCAAGATATGATTGAAAGAGATGAGACCTCCTTTCCTTTCGATCCCAAGGTTTGCCAGAAGGTCTGCAACTTGATTTCCCTCATGATACACATGAGTTATTTCATAGCCATTGATTGATTTGAGGTGATTGTTTATTAGTGGCAACTACTTTTTAAGTTTCCAGTTCTGAAATTTTGACTTGGTCACCCCATTTATTATAATCTGTGAGTCCCCTTTGATGATGACTTGTGTAATCTTTTGCTGAATACAGAGTCATAGTCCAGCCTCCAGAGTCGGGATCTCAGCTTCATTATTTGTAGCAAATCCAATTCCTTCATACAGTCCGCTGATAATTTTACCATGCTCATCTCAGATTATTACACCAATACCGGATTGCCCCGGGTTCCCTTTACTAGCTCCATCAAAATTGAGTTTTGTCCATTCTTTTGGAGGAGCCTTCCATCTGATAGATTTTCTGTCGACTGGCTTCATAGGGGGGGCAAAATTATCTAATCTTCTAAGAGACCAATGCTTTTCCATTTCGCAGTCCCAATTATTGTATTTTTTAGGACCATCTAGCATGGTATCGTTAAATTGGTATCAATTCCATAATTTTTTCGACCAATTTTCCGAGGGGGCATACTTACATCCTAAGTGTCATTGGGGCATACTAGGGCAATTTTTGTTTTGTTTTGTTTGAAACAATATCGTTCCAACATTGTCTCAAAGAGGGGCAAATGTAGACACCTAAAACTGTCTCATCGATTATACGCTAATTATTCATCTTATTAATTAAATAATTATTTAATTAAGCTAATTATTTATTTTTCTAAATTAATGTAATCATCACACTTCAACATTAATAATTATCCTATTTCAATCTTCTAAATAAGTTAATCCCCTTTCTTATATTAATTAAATCAATTATTTAATTAGTTACGAATTAATCCTTTAATTAAATAATCTTTATTATTTAATTAAATTTCATTTCTAATAGATAAATGATTTCCTTAAATTATTTAATTAACTAATTTATTCTTCTAATTCAAATTCAAATAATCCCCAAATTCCAATTTTAACTAATTTCAATTAATTTCAATAAATGTGCATTTCAATTTCATGAATTCAAAAGTCAAAATTCAATCTAAATACAAAATCAAATTGAATTTCAAATCATAAATCCTACAACACATGCTAGAATCCTAACTGATGAATTAATTCAGTTATCTCATTAGTTAACTCCTCAATCATCTTTTTCAACTCTTAATCAACTTTTTCTAACATGCAATCAAATCAGTTATCTCCCTCATCAACTCTGTTAACTAATAAATCTATCTAGTCATCTATTCAATCTATTCACTTAACAATTCAAGCAATTGAGTTCCACCTCTCAATCAATTCAGTTCAGCTATCAATCAACTTTTGAGCTCAATTGAGTTCCACCTCTCAATCAACCTTTCCTCAAAATCTCTAAATTTAGCATCAATTCTCCATTTTCAGAATCACAAACTTCGAATCTTTGTGCTATTTTGCAGGTTAGTAGTGCAATATCTGAGAGCCAACGTTACTCAAGGAAGAGAAGAATATTGGAAGCAATGTTGCAAATAGGGAGTTTTTCATTTGATTAATTGTCTAATTTGCAAAGGTTTTATTGATGTTACGTTTAGAATTGCTTAATTAGTTGGGCTTTTCGTGATTTCCTTTACCATAATTAGCATTATTCGATGATGATTTTTTATGTTTAAACAATTTTGATTGTAATATGTTATATTTGTGAAGTAATTAGCTACATGTAAAATGTTATTCTCAATGATGGAATTATGTGTGTATATTGAAATGTAAACCTTTTGTAAACTCATAAAAAACCCAACCACAAGCCTAGAATATACAAGCAAATCAATAACACCAATAGAGCTTTAAATCAAGTGCATGCAAATGAAATAAACAAAGCATATCTTCATACACATGATAATAGTATTTTCTCTTACCATTAAGCACTAGCACACAATCACATAAAAGCGTGAACACTAGTTAATTAATGATGCAAACATGATGGAAGTATGATAAAGGAAGCAATGATAGCTAAATAGATACTATGAATTCATAAGAAAGTACTCTATATGCATACTAGGTAGGTGAAAAATGAGGGGAAAAGCATCTTTTACAGAAATCTCCAAGAAAATCAAGGGCTTAGATTAAGAGGTTAAAAGATGAATGTCCATTGATTAAGATGTGAAAGGAGAATGGATAAGATTAAGAGATTGAATTGAAGGAACGAATGTTATTAAGAGGTGGAGGGAGAGTGAATAAGATTGAGAGGTTAAATGAAATGAATGAACGAGATTAAGAAGTGGGTTGACTTTTTTATAAGTGTCTAGGTTCAATGAATGGGTGATAAGGCTTAACTTACACATGTGAAGGGGACAAAATGAGACACTTGTCACATAACTAATAATTTAGGTTATGATCAATGTGAACAAGTTGAAGGGCTAGGGTGAGATAGAAAAGGATAATGAATTAATTAAATAAATAGAAACATTTATTTAATTAATAGTTGAAAAAGGTGAGATTGGAACAACTAAATAAATAATAAATATTTATTTAAGTATAAGAAATAAAAGGTTAATGAATTAATTAAACAAATTAAAATGTTTATTTAATTAATAGAGGTAAAGGTAAGGATTGAATTAAATAAATTAAAATATTTATTTATTTAATAAAGGAATAATGGTAAAATAATTAAATAGTTCATGAATATTTATTTAATTGAGGACATTTGTATGTATCTACATTTTGACCCTCTTTGAGGCAATGAAAAATTATCGCATTCTTTCAAAGAAGAGAATCCAAGTGATACGTGCCTTAGTATGTAGTAGAATGTGGTAGGAAGGTGATATGCCCCCTTGAGAGGTTTGGTGAAAAGCAGTAAATTTTGGGCAATCTTGTGACTAGGTTAGGCAAGCCATGGGTAGAGGAGGCCATGATAACAAGACACAAAAACTAGGACTATGGGGTCTATAAATAGGAGATGTAGAATTAGGTTCATCTATTCATTCAAGAGCACCTAGTCACAAAGTAGAGATAGGGAGCAACAAAGATGGCAAGAATTCTATTAGCAGATCACAGATTCAAGTGAGTATAACGATTCAAGTGGCCAAAGGAGTATGTAGATCTGGTATGTGTCTAACTCTTAGGTCCTTAGGTTGTCATTAATAGGTCATAAATAGGGTACAATAGTTAGGTAAGGAAAATGCATGAAAAAAAAGATCCAACACAATTGATGCATGAGTCGACACAACTACTCCATTTTTTTGCAATTGATGCTTAAAGTGACACAATTGCTCCACAACTATGCATCTTATTGGGAAGCTACACAATTGATTAAATTTCACAACTACTCATTTGATTGGGAAGCTGTGCAATTGATAAAATTGCACAACTAATTGGGGGTATTGCATAATTGATGTAAATCTATTTAATTGAAGGATAAAACTGTGCAATTGATAAAACTGTGCAATTGATGAAACTATGCAATTAATCTTTTTGACAAATTTTTGGCTAAGTTCATAATAATTTTGACCCTTAATGAAAATGTTGGCTTGATTGAAGGAGGATTGAATACATTGATTTTGCAAGAGAGGCATCCTTTGACTCAAGGGATGCTATCGCTAATTTCAAGCATTGATCATTTGACGCTTGGCTCAATTGGATTGTGGCACATTATCTTCATGCTCTAGATTTGGACTAACCTCAAACTTTGGACTGCATTGGAAGAGATGTGGCATAGTGAGCATAGCTTGTTCCACCTACTAATGGGTGAGATATTGGCGATTTTAGAGGATGTGTGCCAAATTCTAGGGATTATGATATGTGGCGAGCAAGTGGTATTTGGCATGACATGATGAGAGGTTTCTCTGCGACAGACATTTGACGATGAGGACTTGGAGGCATATGATGGTGAGGTGAGCTATAAGATCATGGTAACCAAATAATTGATGTCCTTATATGAGATCTCATGGATTGTCAACTGGATGCAGGCACAATTTAGAGTTCATGGTTATGGATGGGACTCTGTTTTTCCTTTTCTATGTTATGCTCTTGAAGATGAATTATTATTATTCTTGTAAGAGATGTGCATCCTAAAATAAATTCAATATTGTCACCCAATTTGACTATGTCCAAATTATCTTGAGTCATAGCACTCTTATGAATTTTGGCTTTATTTAAGCCTATCATCTATAGCTAGTTGATATATTTTTTCCAATGCCTATCCCTTGGTCAAAGTTAACATATGTGTTGCTCTTTTCCATTTCTTGTGTTCCCTTCATGTGTTGGATATTGCAAAGATCCCTCAAAATATCAAGTGTACAATATTTTTGGTCATCTTTCAAATTTGGTTGTCTTTTCAAAGTTTTAGAGTTTTCCATCTAAGAATACCTTTCCTTTGCTCGTACCTTTTCTCTCTTTTTCTTCTTAGAAATATAGAATTTATCATTTTGACATGCTTTCCTTTGATCCACAAATATTGATATAGAGTTTGAAAGAGGTGAACATACCTCTAACTGGCTATTTTTGGACATGAGGTATGGTGCTTCCCTATTCCCTTTCATAAAGTGCTATCTTTTGAGTCATAGTTTTGGGCATCCTTTTATTTTCTTACCTTTTGGCATGGGTTTTATCATATCCCTAATGACTCATCTTGACATTTTACACTATGTTATCTTATCATGTCCACAAGTCCAAACTTATCCATGTTACTTCCACACCTTGTAGGATGAATTCCTTAGTATCCTTGATCCATAACCCTTGATACTTCCCTTCATGTATTGATCCAAATTATGGTTTCAAAGTACAATACCTGGTGTATAACCCGCGGTATTGTCAATTTGAATACAAGAACAAAATTCAAAAAGAATTATTGCAAGCCAAAAAGTGTGTTCATTCCATTCGAAAATATTCTATATACAAAGTTCATGAGATCCCAGGGGTCACTAAAATTCCCTTGGAATTGAAAATGAACAATCTAGAATGTTTATTATAGAATAAAAACCAAAAACTAACAAAAATATCAAAAAACTATATAAAAACTTAGTCCAACTTTGAAAAGTCATAACTTTTCACTCAGGACTTGAAACTACAAATCGTTTTCACCATTGGAAAGATCTCCAAGAGCTCTAGTTTTAATCCTTTATGGATGTTCTTATGAAAACATCCATAAAGGACTGTCCAAAGTTTCAAGGGCTAAACATGCTCCGAAGACCTCCAAAAATGTCATTTACTAAAACATAGAAAATACCAAAAATTAGATTTTTGATATTTTCCATCACTGCTTCTTTTCTTATCATTCCTTCCCCCTTGAGAGGAAATGAGCCCCATTGCATCAATAGTCAATAATAAGTGAGGTAAATGAAGTAAAATCTGATCTCGAGTAAGCCACCTACCTTGATGAGGAAACTAACCTACTTGAACCACTTTGTACAAATGAATGGCCTGATGTTTCAATTTTTTCACAGTGGCCTCCACAACCTGATCACTTCTTAATGGAGTTGCAACTTCCATATTCAATTATGTGTTACTAATTGTCTCAGCAATATCCAACAATGGAGTAAAATAAGGCTTCAACAGTTCTACATTGAAGACTAGATGAATACCCAGAAACGGGGGTAAGTTGAGCTCAAATGCATTGTCACCAACTTGCTTAATGATCTTATATGGGCTATAACAAAGAGGATGGAGCTTCTTGCTTGGACCTTGCAATCTCTCTTTTTGAATATGAAACCACACCTTATCCCCAATTTGAAAATTATTAGGGGTTTGATGCTCATTGTGCCTCTCCTTGTATTCCTTATTGGTGTATTCCAAGATTTCACGAACTTGTTTCTAAAAGTGGTGGATTCTGTCAATAAACATTATTTCCTTGTCTTCCTCCTTATCTACACATGGAACCAAATCAAGCCATATGTTTGGTATGGAAAAATCATAGGTGCTAATGGTTGATAACCAAGACAAACTTCAAATAGATTGTGGCCTATCAAACTATGAATTGCCCTATTGTATCTATGCTAAACATATGGAAGACTTTCATCCCATGTGAGGGGATGCTTTGAATGAGACATGCGTAAAATTTGAATGATCATTCGATTTAATACCTCTGTTTGACCATCTGTTTGAGGGTGAAAGACAATAAAATTTGTCAATTTTGTGTCCATCTTTTCCCATAGGGAAGACCAAAACTTGTTGAGAAATCTACCATCCCTATCTAAAATAATGCTATTTGGGAGACCAAAATGAACCCAAACATGCTCAAAGAAGAGCTTTGCAATGTCCTCTACAGAAATTGCCTTTTTACACGCCACTATTATTGGCATTTTTGAAAATCTATTTACCACAACATACACGCAATCATGCCCCCGCCTAGTGGTAGGAAGACCAAACATAAAATCCATAGAAACTGAGTGCCACAATTTTTTTGGAATAGGAAGTGGTGAATATAAACCTAACTTACAATAGGTAGGCTTTGCAATCACACATGTTGTACAAGCTTGAATGTATAAAATTACATCATTCTTCATTTTTGGCCAATAAAAATATCTTTGGAGTATAGCAATTGTCTTACCTATTCTAAAATAGCATGCAACCTTGTTGTAGTGAGCTTCCCATATCAATTTTTCATGCTCTTCATTAGGCACATAGATTTGGCCAAGGTGACAAAGAATTCCATCCTACAAATAGAAATCATTCACATGTTTACCCTCCACAAGCTAATTGTAAACATCAGCAAATTCGTTATCATGCCCATACAAATGAGCCCAAGTTTCAATTTTGTGACCACATGACTCCAACACCATACTTATAGTTGCAATTGACGGCCTACTCAAACAATTTTCTACTTTATTAGTGCTCCCTTTCTTATGACGAATATTAAGATAAAAATTATTGAAGATAGGCTAGACATCGTTGGTGTCTATCATTCTGCAACTTTCCTTGTGTTTGCCAAAATTGAAGGGGCTTGTGATCTGTGTGGATGATAGTTTCCTTACCCAAAATATAATGCTTCCATTGCTTACAAGCTTGAACAATGGCATATAGCTCCTTATCAAAGGTGGGATATTTGCACACTATATTATAAAAGGTCTCACTATGGTATGCAACTGGGTGGCCATGTTGCATGAGGACTGCTCCACTAGCATATTATGATGCATCAATTTTCTTTTCGAATGACTGTTGTAAGTCGGGAACAGATAAAACCGGTGCATAACATAACCTCTATTTTAACTCCTCGAATCCTTTTTGTTGAGCACATGTCCACTTGAATTTTGCTTGCACTCCTCCTCACAATGACTAAGTTAAAGGACAACAGATGTGAAAAGGCAAACACAAATTTGCGATAAAAATTTGCTAACCCAAGGAAGCTAAGTAATTCTGTGAGATTTCTAAGAGAAGGCCAATCCTTAATCACTTGTATTTTCTCAAAATCAACATGAACACCGTCATTGTCAATGACATATCCCAAATATTTAATGCTTTGCATGCCAAAGGAACATTTTTCTTTATTTACATACAATCCATGGTTTTGCAGAGTTGAGAGTACTTGCTCCACATGTTGCAGATGCTCCTCCAAAGTTTTGTTGAAAATGAGTAGGTCATCTAGGTATACCATTACAAAAGAATCAATGAATGGTCTAAGCACATCATTCATCATCCTCATGAATGTAGCTGGAGCATTTGTTAGGCCAAAAGGAATCACTAACCATTCAAACAAACCCTCCTTAGATTTAAAAGCAGTCTTCCACACATCTGTTGGATCAATTGGTACTTGATGGTACCCAGATTTCAAATCAGCTTTAGTGAAAAATTTGGTCCCTCTAAGTTGGTCCAAAATATCATCTATCTGTGGGATTAGATAACTATTTTTCACTGTGATTTTACTCAATGTTCGATAGTCAATGCAACTCTCCATGTTCCATCCTTTTTCTTTGCTTGAACAATTGGGCTACCACAAGGTGATGGACTTGGATGGATATGTCCTTTTTGAACCAGTCCTTGTATCTACCTTTTAATTTCATCATTCTCTAATGCTAACCTCTGGTACACTGGTTCATTAGGCAATGGGGTTCCTGGTATCAAACCAATAGGATGTTTAGCTTAGCACTGGGAGGGTACCCTAGTTGGCAACTTAAATAAATTATGAAATTTTATCAAAATCTGATCCATTGATCTTTGTTGTTGTGTTGTGGTGCCACATTGACATGGGAATTATATACTGGTTTTCTTTCTTCCTTAGGATGAATCATTAATAATACAAATGTTCCAGTTTGGGCAATCAATCTTCTACACTACTTAGCACTAATCAAAGATGCAGGGTGTGTAGGACTTACCTCTAGTATCCAATACTTTTGTCCACCCAATTTAATTGTCACACTGCGTGGTCAAGACCATATACCCCATGACACTAATACATGTATGGTTGTCCTAGCAAGACATCAGAAACATCAAGAGGAGCTACATCACAAATTGCCTCATCTTTGAAGGTCTTGATAGAATATGGAAGATGACATTGCTTGTTCACTTCAATATCTCTCCCTTGGCTTACCCATCCCATGGAGTAGGGTTGTGGGTGTGTTTTCATCTTCAAATTCAACCTCTTTATAGTCTCATTCAATATTAAGTTCTTTTGGCTCCCACTATCAACAATAAAGTGCACGACCTTTCCTCCAACCCACATTTGTGAATGGAATAACCTTTCCTCATCCTCTCAGAGTAATCTTTTTGTAGTAGCTACTGTAGCATATGGGTTAGCCTCAATGACCTGTTCAATATCTTTTTCCTTGCAAGAATTTGCCATCTCAAGCTCCACATTGTCCTCATGTGTTTCCATAATTAAATTTTTTATAGTTTTACAATCCTTCATATTATGGCAAGGGCTTTTATGGACTTCACACCACATACCTGTATCTTGTTGTGTTTTTTCACACCCCATGTCTTCTTTGTTGGTGAACTGGAAGATGACTCTTTGGTTGTTTGCTTCCCTGCGGGTTTGCTACTTTCACCTTTCCATTTGTTGTTCGTAAAATTATCCCTTCTTCCTTTTTGATTGAATTTCTCCTCAATCTTTGAAGCAAACTTGAAAGCACTGGATAAAGTCTCTAGGTTTAGAAAATTCATCTCTGTTTGGATATACCTATGAAGCCCACTTTGATACTTCAGAACTCGGTGTTTCTCATAATCCTTGATGCCAAGCTTTGCTAATAGGGCATGAAATGTATTAGTATATTCATGAACTATTTGGTCCTTTTTCTGTCGAAGCAATTGCCACTGCATACATTTATGCTTGTAGGTATCTTTAGAAAAATATTCTTCCTTTATGTGTTCCACAAATTCCCCCATGTAGGTTTTTGATCAAAATTTATACCAAATTCATCCTCGGCTTGTACTTATTTGGATGATGTTTTAGCTTCCCATGAATGCTTCACATGATTCTCGACTTTGAGGAGGGAAAAAGTAATCTTTTCAGCATCTGAGAATTGATTAACAGAAAAATACCGCTCCAATTTTGATAACCAATCGTCAATGGCTTCTGCATCAATCTTTCCTTGAAAAGTAGGAATATCAAAGTTCACTAGTACCTTGAATGGGGTGTATTCACCGAATGGTGGGTTTGCTTGTAACTCACGATTTTCTAGCATCTGTTTGAATTGCTCCATCATTTCTTCATGTTGTTTCTTTAACACATCTCCAACCAATGTTTTGATTGTGTCATCTTGAAATTTAGACATATGTGATTGTGCGCGTCTTAAAGGAAGGTAATCTAAAGGATCTTTTGTTTCCAACCCAAGCCTTTGATACGTTGATCGTGTGCAATGTGACATACAAGAGAGAACAAGCTCTAATACCACTTATCCAAATTATGGCTTCAGAGTACAATACCTAGTGTATAACCTGTGATATTGACAATTTGAATACAAGAACAAAATTTGAAAAGAATAATTGGAAGACAAAAAGTGTGTTCATTCCATTTGAAATTATTCTATATACAAAGTTCATGATATCCCAAGGGTCACCAAAATCCCCTTGGAATTGAAAATGAACAATCTGGAATGTTTATTACAGAATAAAAACCAAAAACTAACAAAAATATCAAAAAACTATATAAAAACTTAGTCCAACTTCGAAAAGTCGTAACTTTTTACTCAGGACTCGAAACTACTAATCGTTTTCACCGTTGGAAAGATCTCCAAGAGCTCTAGTTTCAATCCTTTATGGATTTTCCTACCAAAGACCTTCAAAAATGCCATTTACTAAAACATAGAAAATACCAAAAAATTATATTTTCAATATTTTCCATCACTGCTTGTTTTCTGATCATGTATCTTTTAAGAGTCAATGATGTAGAGATACATTTATTTATTTTTCTCTTGGGAATAAGGTATGGTGTATTCCTAGTCCTCGATCCTTGACAAATGGTATAAATTTTGTGGTATCTTTAACCCTCGATCCTTGAAACTTTATAACTCTATTAGTTTGTACTCTTAATTCCCACATACCTCCTTGCATGATTTAGATCACCTTTAATGACCATATCTGACCATACAAATCCTCCAAGAGGATTTTCCACCCAAAAGTAGTTGTCCATCTCAAAGCCACAAATTCATATGCAATTCCACTTTTGGAGGATGAGGAAGCACCATGTTACAATTAGTGTGATTGTTAGTTCTTCGCGCCATTGATCTCATGCCATCTCTAACTCACTGTTTTAGTGGACTTCATGAGATCTAAATTACATTAAATACATAGGACAATCCTCTTTAAACATTGCTCGTTTCCTTTGGAAATTAGAATGTTTATATTATACTTATTTATTTTAATTATTTTGTTTGTGAAAAGATTTAGATTCTTTTCATAATTTTCACATTTATTTATATATAATTTTAAATTAATAATATACTAATTTTTTAACATGTTAAATATTAGTTATATTATATACTAATAATAATTTATATGTATTAAATATACATTTATAATTTAAAAGTTACAAATCTTATTACAAAGAAATTAATGACCAAATATAATTAAGCCTACCATGCAAAAGTTGACATTATTACGAAGGCGTTACTTATTTGAGAAGAACCAGCTGATTTTCAAAATTGAAGGTTCATATTTATGGAGGAGTGTGCAAGACCGTTGCAGCACTCATAACTGTACATTATTTTTTTACATTTTCTGTCCTTTTTTGTTTGACAATTTTTTGTTCAAAAGCACATTAACTTGCAAACGGAGAATTGGGGAAGCTGAAAATGTTAACCTTAGGGGAAAGGACCCAGTAGTTGTGCACCCTAACTTCGAGCTTCTCAAAATCCTACTTGGAAATTTCAAATCACTCCGATTTTTTTACAGCAGCTTACTTGGCAAGTCCCTTGCTTATAACTAAGGTTTCAGGGCCACATCATCAAATATGATGCCACATCAGCATGCTTTTTGCCAAGGTGTCCAAAACAGCCCCCAAAAAAAGTGAGACCAATAGGCGTGCAAAAGAGACCCCAATAGTTATGCAGCTAACATGGCATAACTGATTGGTTACTTTTTACAATATTAGTATATTTCTTAACAACTATTGGTACACTTCCTAACAATTGTTGATACATTTCCTAACAATTGTTGATACATTTCCTAACAATTGTTGATACATTTCCTAACAAAAATTGATATTTTTTGTTTCAAACAATAGGTTTTATTTGTTCAATTTTTGGAACAAAAGGTATCAACAACCATCACAACAATTGGTACATGCTCAACTACTGGGTCCTTTCCCCTATTTGATCTCACGGAATTTTTTACCGATGCCTTTATACCAACCTCCCATTTATTAATATCTTAGTCGTGGTTGAATGGGTACAACTGTAATAGTTTTATTATTTCACGCATGCGGTTATGAAATGTTTAAAACCGTTCTTAAAGTTTTAAAAAAAACATGCAATTTTTAAGGAGTCAAAGATAATTAATTCCAATAATGCTTGACATGGAGTTAAAGTATGACATTAGATTAGGTTTATTATTAATGTTATTTTTTAATTCACTTGCCACATGTAAATAATCGTGACATTAACTTATTTTTTTCTTATAAAAGTATGGCTTTATTCTAGATACCATTCCATGTATGTGACATGTTTTATTTAAAGATATTAGTTTTCCACAATCCATAATGTTTTATTTAGATTATTTAAAAATAAAAGAATGAAATTTAAATTTTTATTTTTATTTTTTATTTTTAGAAACACTCACATAAATCAGTCATAAATGAATCATTGTACTGCACTCGGTTAAATCACATGCAAAATAATTATCCAACTGTGAAGTCAATATTTGTCAATTTTTCCTTTCTTGGGTATTGCATATTTTTTTGAATATTTTTTTTCCTTTTTTCCCGCTAGCAAGTAATTTTATTCCCTACTAAAATTACAATGTAATATAAAATGACTTGCAGTTTTATATATGAGAAGAGATGGAAGGATAAAGAGAGGGAGAGGAAAAGAGACAAAGATATATGAGAAGAGAATAGGTAGAGATGAAGAGATACATAGGAGATAAGGAGGAAGTGAAGAAGGGAGAGATGGGGAGATAGAGAGAAAGGGAGAGAGAACATGAGAGATAGGTAGAGAGAGATAATGATGTGAAGATTGAGGGATGGAGAGATAACTAATTAATTTATCCTTACTTTTATAAGTTGACAACCTTAAATTTATTAAATAAATTAATTTTATATGTATAAGTTTCATATCTTTTTTCTTCTTTTTTTTTAGATATTGATGTGATATAATGAAAACATTAATATCAAACTTCATTGTTGCTAATATAGTGTTGCTTTGGTAAAAATAAGTTTGGCTACAAATATAATTTTATAAGTTTGGCTACAAATATAATTAATTAAGACCATTATAACTATTTTGAATTTTCAAATAACAATTAATAAGTTATAATGATAATTTATATATATTAAAATCTTAGATGTAGGAAGAGGGAGAGGAACATAATAGGTAGAGATGAATAGATACATAGGGGATAGGGAGGGAGTGAAGATGAGAGAGATGGGGAGATAGAGAGAAAGGGGGAGAGAACAGGAGAGATAGGTAGAGAGAGATAATGAGGTGTAGATTGAGGGATGGAGAGATAACTAATTAAATTATTATTACTTTTATAAGTTGACAATCTTAAATTTATTAAATAAATTAATTTTCTATTTTTATTTTTTTTAGATATTGATGTGATACAATGAAAACATTTATATCAAACTTCACTGTTGCTAATACAGTGTTGCTTTGGTCAAAATAAGTTTGGCTACAGATATAATTTTTGTCATACACAACCACTTATTTTATTCCTTTTGTCAATATAGTGTTGCTTTGGTCCAAAATAAGTTTGGCTATAAATATAATTAATTAAAATATTTATAGATATTTATAGATATTTATAACTATTTTGAATTTTCAAATGACAATTAATAAGTTATAATGATAATTTATATACATTAAAATCTTAAAATTAAATAATTATATAATTTAATAATCTATATAATTTTAATTCTAATTTTAACCTAATTTAAAATTAAATCTTACTTAAATTAATTAAACATTCTAATTAAATATAACCAAAATTCAAATTTAGATTAAAAATTATATACTAGGGAGAGAAGGAGAGATGGATGGATAGATAGGAGCCATGTCTAGAAATAGAGAGGGAGGGAGGAAAAGGGATGGAGAGAAATAGAGAGAGCTAGAGACATAAAGATAAAGATAGGGATATATAAATGATGGGGGGGGGGGGGGGAGGGCCAGAAATAAAGATATATATATATATATATAATGAGATAGAGTGATGGAGAGATCGAGATACAAGGAGATATTGATGGGGAGAGAGATATCTCAATAGATAGAGAGGGAGAGATATAGATAGTGGAGACATAGAGAGATAGAGGGGGCAAGAGAGAGAGATAAAGGAGTAATAGAGAGAGTGAGAGATAGATATAGGGAAGGAGAAACAATATATAAGATTTTTCCAAATAAAGGTAAAAAAATGCAAAAGAACAAAATTATTCTTAGTAAATATGCTCTAATAAAAATTTGTGATAAAAATACAAGGCAACTAAGCCCTTTTATACATACCTTAAACTTAAATGTAAATAAAATATTAAATCCAAGAAAGAACCTAAGTAAGTCTAACAATTGAAGAGTAAGTTGTCTAAATTATCAAAATTATTATGAAAATAAATTGTGCATTATATTTCATATAATATGTAATAATAAATATAATGTTGTTATATCTAAGAGATTTCCAATTGTAAAGAAAATAAAATTGTTATTGGAGAAATTAATTTTTAAGTATATAATAATTATATTTTTTATTCAAAGAAATTATTTTAATCATGTTTTTGAAACCTAAAAGTGGACGCATTATTTACTTGAATCTGTAACTCCCTATTACTTCTCCATTGAGACCTTTGTTCCATAGAAAATGTCATTTTCTAAATGACCTACTAATTTATCTCATGTATTGCACAAATGTATGAAAAAAATTATTATCTTTTCCCTAATTGATCTTGAAAACCTTTTCGACGTACCCATTGCACACCAAGGTGCAATTGCTAGTAATGATAACATAATGAGATCACATGGGGTTTGTCTTTTGTATTTTTGACCTTTTTAAAATGAAAAATGAAAAATTCTACCATAAAAACACTTTTCAATGATTTATACAAAGTCTTCCTTCATAAAGTTGTACATATTTGTATGGAGAAATTTAATAATTCCAAACCAAAATTAATTTTAAGTTTGTTTTTTTCAAATAAGTTTTTAATTGAATGAAATTTTAGGGTATTTATGTTCACCAATTTTAAATAAAAATTGATAGATTTTGTGATTTAATTTTTAAGATAATTATCTACTTACAATTTGTAAATTGTATTTGTTTAATTTTTTTTTTTGAAGTTATCGGATTGTTCATTTGTTTTGTTTAGATGTTTCTTTATTAAAATAAAAAAGGGTTTTTAAAGGTTTCAAATCCTTTCACAACAAAGCAGTCCAGTAGCAAGGGGAACTAGTGTCATGAAGTTCGAGACTTACAAAAAGATGAGCATGATGACAAAATGGTTTTCTAAACTTGTTTTTCTATATTGATTTTTTATCCTTAATTTAATGTAATAAACATGAAGTGAACTGTAATATCTATTCTAAACACTTCATTTCAATTTTTGCAATTAAATAAAGAATAAAAAAAGAGGTTATTTATGAAAGGAAAGTTCTAGAAAGACTAAAATGAGTGAGAAAGCATGCCTAAAAGCTTGATGATAGTTTTGATAGATGATGGAGTTGAGAGGATTAAAATTGCTTTTGGTTTATGTTTGTTGGATTTGTCAAATAGGATGAGACCCTCAACAATGGCATCCTATCATGTGTAATATTGTCTTCTATGACTATATTAGTGTCTATTTGGCATCTTGTTGTTTTGTACAATCACATGGGCATCGTTTGCAACTCTAACAACATTTCCTTCAATTTTGATAATCTTTTTACAACTTTGCAAACCTATACTTGTAGTAAATGGTGGTTTTTCAGAGTACAATGGCATCTTAGGCATGTTAGAAGATTTGCCTCTATCAAATCGAGTCCCCAATTATAATTCGATAGTATTGATATTGCTTTATTATTTTGTGTAGAGTAAGCTGCGAGTGCAAGATGAATGTGTTTCACCACGTAATGGAGGTTTTGGCTATGGAGGGACCTAATGTGTGTGGTGGTTGTTGCTTCTATGTGTTGTGAGCTCCTCGAGTGTTTCTATTTTCATTTTGATTTAATATTTCTCTATAAATATTCGGGTGTAGAATAGGGTTTATATGCACAATGGGCTAAAAAAGAGGGCTAAACAAGAAGAAATAATTTTCAAATATTGGTAACAATACCATGTGCAATCTTGTTCAAAGGATAGGACCTCAAGTGTAATATCATTTGAAATGAAAAAGATGATCGAAGTGAACAATGTCATTTGCAATATGAAGTGTCAGCTTAGAGACAATTTATGCACCAAACCATTAGACATAATCTTTCTTAATAAATAAAAAACATTATAATAATTTAAGTTACAACCTTCATAAGACCACAACCTGAGTACATAAACATATTCCTCCTTACTTAAAGGACTGCGGATCAGAAAACAGCCAAAAGAATTTGAGAAATTAGGGGTTTCAACCAAATTCACTATCAAGACATACACATACACATACACAAAAATTGCCTAGACATTTCTTTCTTTGAAAAGAAATGAAAATAGATACTTTTATAATGTATGATAATACTACAAATCTATTTTTAATTTACAAATGACATATTATAAGACTACTCTGTACTCCATACAAAAAAACAACTAGACACACAAATCACCCAAACATTTCCTTCATTCTAGATGAAACAAAAAACAAACTACCATAAACAGACACACAAATCATCCAAACATTTCCTTTATTCTAGATCAAACAATTTCAAACCCCCACAAAACATGATGCTTAATTTATCACCCAAACAAATCTTGAATACCACATACAACAATACCCAGCCAGGTCTTACATACTGAGAGCATATTGCGGAGCTACAGTGTTACAGAGATCAAATCCATACCAAACATTCTCGGGAATAAACATATCATAAGTGAAGCTAACGGATTGTCCCAGACCATAATAAACTCTAACCCACTCTGGCTTCCATAAATCAGATCCGACGCGCATCAGGTACAGATAACACACCTTGTAAACACAGGGGCCCAAAATTGTGAAGGAATCTGTGGAACATCTCTCAAAGGTGTCAGTGGTCGGGTCATCGAGTCTCGCTATGTACACCTGGTTTCCAAATGCATCCCCAAATGCAATGCTAATTTTGTCGTCTGTCCCTGCGAACGCAGAGCAGCTCGTCTTTACCTGCACTGTGTATGAACAGCTCCCCAATTTCTCCGATTCCCTTGCCTGCTAGAAAAGAATCAATGCATACATAAGAAACCCTTAAATATTAAATCTTTAGGGTTTGATCAAATTGAATGAAAAACTAAAAAAAACAGGAGGAAAAAAATTGTACTGTAAGAGCTGCTTCTTGCGGGTTGCCTATTTGTGGCTGTAGAGATGCTGTGCAGTGAGATATAAAGATGAAAGCTAACATTAAATATGTGCTCAATAAGAGATGACTCTGTGTATCCGCCATACTTCTTCCCGTGCCAGTGAATGGAGAAGAATATCTTTGCTTTCACCTACAACACAGCTGGGGTATATATATTATATGTCTTCACATGGATCGTGTGGATATATAATGTATAATGTATATATCCCACTTAGCACACAGGTGGGGTATACATATTATATATTGTCTTAATATCATGTGGATAGATAATATAAATATCCCACTCAGCATACAGGTGGGGTATATATTTATATATTATATATCTTTTTATGATTACATATTAAAATTTTATTTCTAATGGGTTAGTACTTTATAGATATCATAACATCTTATAATTTTTATTATTATTATTAAAAACACATGTTCTAATTTGTAATGTGGATGATAATTAATCAAATATACTCTGAGCATATTTTGCATGTAAATCTTAAATATTATGTAGCTCTATGTCAAAAGTTAAAGCGATATAGTTATATAATTAGATTTATAAATGAAAATAAATAAATTGTATTCATTCATCTTGATTCAATATTTAGAATTTAGAATTTTTATTTATAAATTGTAAAACTTTTAGTAATAATTATGTACACATTTTTTGGTAACAATATTTGGTATCACAATTTGTGATTCATCATCAAAACCATCAATGCAAAAAAAAACTATACATAGATTATCATAAACTAATTTTACAATTTACTATAGAAATAACATGTTTATATGTGTGTGTTACACTATGACATGTCAATTTAGGGGAAGGTTAGATAATAGTTTGAGATCGATATATTTTTTAAGTTGTATGTATTACAATTTTATTGGGTCAACAAACATTATACTTATGGTCAAGTAATTAATTATAGTGACTTCGTAGATTGATTAGTTGATTTATGGATGTTAAAAGTATACTTGATAGTAATTAGTTAAAGATATACAAATATTGATTGTTGTATTTAGTTTGCAACATAGTTGATAGGTAATGTTATTTGGAAAGTTAACAAAATATATAAAATTAAAATAATTCTAAAATAAAAGAAATCAAATTATAAGCAAAGGTACTAGATCTTTAAATAATTAGCTCTATCAAGAAAACAATTCTAAAGTAAATTATATCATAATATAAAGAAAGTCCTAAATAGCTAGTCTTGTCAAAAAAAATTCTTAAGAGTAATATACCTTCACATATAGTATATAGGTAAAATTCCTGTACACAACTATTAACCTATTCCTTATATATTGTATAAGCTCTGACATATTTACTTGAATGGTAATTTTAGAGGTCATTTGCATACATTGTTGTATTTGTTACTACTTTGATTCTCTATAATAAACAAAACTAAGCATAATATTTTGCACGACTCTTAAAATTAATTTGAGTGGAATAAAAAATAGAAACTTGATTTTTTTTTTTTTAAATACATATTATGAAGAAAACACACACTTATACTAAGTTGGGTGGTAGTGAATTAGTATAAGAACATCTTTTTCAATTAATAACTTTAGCAATCATAAGCAATAATCAAAACATCCACACAAGTAAGATCTAGCAAGTTATAACAAAAGATTCATACAACTTTGTAGATACCAACTCACAGAGACACCAATCCTATCCACTGAGCAGCAACTCAACAAGATACTCCAATCTTTTTGAGTCAAAGACTCCAACCTCTTGAACTTGCAAAGTAGAAGGCATCAACATTTGAAATTTATAATGGATCTTCCCTAGATCCCTTCATGGACTTCAACAAAAATCTTCCCATAAATAATTAAGGGAGATCAAAATAGTAATTGAATATGTTAATAACTTTTTATTGTTAGTTAAAAAAATTAACTTAATAGCTAAACATAAGTAGTGAAAGATGTCTTTCCGTAGAAAGAATCTCTAATTTTTTAATCTCCTTAAAAAAATTAAAATAAATTCTACAAGAATATTTGTTATTTTAACACAAAACCATCAACTTTCTAAAATTTCCAAAATATTTTTTTTTAACATTTATTTAATTTTATGATATTCATGAAACCCGCCAATTGTCAAAAACATAAACATCCACTATAATAATTTAAGTTGTGCATCATGTACAAATTGCACACCTTGTAAATACATGGGCCCAAAATTGTCAAAGAGTATATGGAACATCTCTCAAACACTAGTACATTTGGGGCTCAATTCCGACAGTCGCTTGTCGGAACTCCGACTCTTTTTTGTCGGACTGTCGACAAACGCAGTCGTCGAAAACTTGTTGTTGGACACTCCGATGGTGCTCGTCAACGCCGGAATTCCAACGGAAACCATCAGGTCTCCATCAGTGTATTTCTTACCGATAGCCTCATCGGCTATTGGCAAGACCAAATGTTCCCTTTGCCGCTAGTGTAAGTCCTGCCGATGGATTTCATCGGCATGTACTACCCCAACGACACTCGAGACATTAGGTCTCCATCGGTGTATGTCTTGCCGATAGCCGTCGCTAGTGTAAGTCATGCCGATGGATTTCATCGGCATGTACTACCCTGACGACACCCGAGACATCAAGTCTCCATCGGTGTATGTCTTGCCGATAGCCGATATCGACTATCAACAAGACATACACCGATGGAGACTTGATGTATTCGCTATCGGCAAGACATACACCGATGGAGACCGGATGTCTCAGGTGTCATCGGGGTAGTACATGACGATGAAATCCATCAGTGTATTTCTTACCGATAGCCTCATCGGCTATCGGCAAGACCAAATGTTCCCTTCGCTGCTAGTGTAAGTCCTATCGATGGATTTCATCGTCATGTGCTACCCCGACCGCTCATCCATCGAGAGAATGTCATCGGGCATACAGCATCCTCGTCGGATGTTTGCGTTGATTTCCATCAAAATTTCGATGTCGTCTGACGACAACCAGAAACTATGTACTGACAAGGATGTTGTATGCCCGATGGTATAGTCGTCGGTACAAATATAGGGGGCGTTGGAATTCCGACGATTTTTTTTTTTTTAATAATACAAGAAATCATATCATGACTACTGAAAGTCGACAGTTTCATGTCAACCCGTTAATTGTTTTACAGCATGAGACAGGTTTCAGGTCAAAACCCCACATAAAATGTAGCCTATCAGCTAATAATGTAGCAATATTTTGATCAATTCAAGCAAATCATTAGAACTTGTTAGCTATCCTTCTTAACTATGCCCGATATAGGGATATGTCTCTAAGTTTCTATCATGGCTTGTGCTCTATCAAATCTCCTCTATTTGAGCTACCTTGAATGCATGCCTACCACTATTTGAAACTTTGATAGTCTATATCCTCTATGTTGCTAACGTTGAAAGGCTCTTTTATCACTATGAATATTGGCTCAAGTGTATGGCTTCTGCAATATGCATAGGATAGTATTTATATTGATTTGATACAAAAATTCTTACTCACAACTGTCTTTGCAATAGTGAATGTCCTTATTGTCACATACAATGAGTATGATGGCATCCTTGTCATCTTTTAAAAATGATCTCTTATCTAAGTGTTTTCCCATATTGTTTTGATTATCTCACCACTAAAAAACCTTCATCACTGTGATTTGCTAACTATCTACACTCGTGGAGAGTTATTTGACCGCTCTTTGTATCATCTATGGATCTAGAGCTTTTGGTTTGACTGAAAACTCTTGGTCTCTAAATTTGTATGACTTCTAT
The DNA here is from genome assembly GCF_030272615.1 of Cryptomeria japonica. Lineage (NCBI taxonomy): Eukaryota > Viridiplantae > Streptophyta > Pinopsida > Cupressales > Cupressaceae > Cryptomeria > Cryptomeria japonica. The sequence goes on along the minus strand of NC_081410.1, from coordinate 494,911,705 downwards.
TGTCACTACTCATTCTCTTCAAGTTGAAATCTACATTATTGTTGCTATATCTTTCATGTGATTGAAAGCTTTGATATCTCAACTATAGTGAGGTTTGATTGTGAATGAGGATAGTTCATGACCCCTTTTGTGATAAGTTTATTTTAGATCAATAGTTGACCTAGATGATCATCAAATGAGAACTATTGGCTATCATAATCACTAGGCATAACGAGTTTTAATTAGAGAGATCAAGTATTATATTAACAAAGTAATGAATTTACAAGGCTATGTGCTCAAAGGGTCTCTTAACTTGTAAAAATTGCCAACATTCATGAAGAAAAATGAACAAATGTCATTAGTGAAATGATTACTCATTGAGATCATCTTAAGATGACTTAAAACACAATCGTCATATCCCACAAAAATAAATACTGGCCAATATGCCTCAGAAGTCTCTAATTACTTAAAAGTTAATACTATCCTCTAGATGTCAAAGGAAATTTGGTCATGTGCATTGACCGCTACAATTTGGAGTGCAAAAGAGGGAATGTACCTAACAGTCTAATACAATGTTAAGAACAAAGAGACTCTATGGTACCGAGAGGTTGCAATCGTAGCCTATGTTGGCCATAATCACTGTTGCAACAATAATGAGATGTGAGGTAACAGTTATAAAATTTGGATGAACTCAAAGAGACATTTACAAATACAACCTACCCTTTATAATACCTAATTGAAAAAATGGATGCAATGCAAGTCCTTGTATCAATAACGTCTGGCAGATAGTAAAAAATTAGAGCAATAAATTCCATATAAAAGTGGTTAGACTTAAAATGATAAGGAAAATTAAAAAATACTAAATAAAATGTCAACTAATAAAAAACCCTACAAGGATGACGCATATTCACAACTTTTGCAGTCGCGCCATGCAACTTGTGGTGTTGTTGTTCGTGTTGGCTCTGTTGGACCCTGCAATTAAGATTCAATATATATTATTCAATAAGATTAACTGTGCAACATAATGAAGTATTGAAAAGTGTGTTATCTTATTGAGCTTTGCTTTGTTTTGAGAATAGTTCAATATTATCTACTTAACAGGGCCAACCATGTGAAGGTGGAAGCTCATTTGACCCCTCCCCCCCTCTAACATCACTCTAAATTCCCCATTAACATCTAACATTCATTCATTATTTCATCCATTATTATTATATAGCATTCATTCATTATCACATAACGTTCATTAACACATAACATTCATTAACACACAACATTCATCAATATTCATTAACCATATCATTCATGAACATTCATTAGCACATAAAAATCAGTCATTATCAAATAAGGTAGATTACAATCATTTTTTTAATTTTTTTTGAAGCTATGTAAAAACTAAGTGGAGCATCATTTTCTTCATCATTTCCCCCATCTTCAGTTGTCCTGCCCTCTGCTCATGATCTCAATGTATGCCTAGTCCTATACAGAGGACGAGGACACTGAACCAAAGGGGGGTCATCTACAATAACAAAGAAATGGGTTAAATTCAAAACATTTTTTTATTATTGTTACAAGTATTTCATTAATTTAAAGAACATGACCATGGCGCTCTTTAACTGATTGGGCGACATCATCTTCCACATCATTTTGTTTAGCCTCAACCTCAACATGTTGAACACCCTCTAGATCCTCTGAAGTTGAAATATGAAAGGTTACATTAATCAGTACACCAATTGCAATTAAATTTGTTTAAAGGAATAACAATGGTGTTGTTTACCTAATTGGGGAACATCACGTTCCTGATCTTGTCTATCCGGATCATGCTCCACTTGGTCACCACCGACTACATGCTCTAAAGTATTAACAAAAAAGGTTACATTAATTACTACACTAATTACAATTTAATTAAGATGTTTAATTGTATTAATAATTACATTAAAAAGTTGAATAGCAAATGAATACCTCCACTACTGGAATGCACATTTGGACCTTCATGTCTAGGTTGTGTTCCACGATTAACAGGTTGCATTCCAATGTCATGTGCATTGTTATTATTGCTTGCTTATTTAAAAAGAATATAGTCACTTTATGTTGGAACTTAACATCAAATAGATTATTGGTAAGTATTCAATTTGAAATCATTTTCATTTAGCTTATTTACCTTTGTGACGGATGCATCAGAATCTTGTGTTTGCCCACTCAATTCTCGTAGTCGTTTAGCCACGACTATATAGCCTTGTTGGTAGGCAATTCTCTTGTCATCTTCTGTGGGCGCTCTATTGAATTTAGATCCCTGCATTTTTGCTTAGTATCGTGAATTTAGCTTGTATTGTTTGATTAAAAAAAAATTGTTTGCAATTTACAAATATTTTGATGCGATATTTCATTTACTGATTCTTACAATTCGTGCAACAAGTTTCATATAACCACCAGAGCCGAGTTTGTGTTGCCCGTGCTTTTATTGTCTTGCCTTGGTTGCCTTTGACGTGTCACTCAGTCTATGAAAATTTTTAAATATGCTAGATTATATTAATATAAAGAGTAATTAGTACATAATTACATTTTTAATAGTATCACAAACCTTCTTTCGGCGTCTGGTGGTGTATTTCATTTTTCCTTTTCAATTCTCTCATTCGCATCCAAAATCAGGTCCTTCCACTCCCTCTCTAGAATCATGGGGGCACACTTGTACTTTACGTTCTTATCTAAATGTGTCATGTATTGGTCCCTCACATACTTTATATATGTGTCAGCGTTTTCAAGGACCTTGGTTTTGTCGAATGTGTCATTTCTTAACAACCCAACCATACGGTTTGTTAGTTCATATTTTAACTTTTTTTCTTGGTCATTCCACCTTTAAAGCAAAAACAAACCTGTTAGATTCAGAAATAAACTAAAGCTACCTTTGATATAGTTCAAGAAAAGGATCAAAGGAAAACTATTCTAGCAATGATATGTGTATGCGGGAAAAGTGGGCTGATAAAACTTAATATGTGAAAATATTTCAAAATGACTTGTCCACACACACACAGAGGACTTCTTGGTACAAGCTATGGAGTAATAACGTATTACTCAGCTTCCCAAGGAGGGTCCCATGGTTCTCTATCTTACAATGTCCCTCAAACCAATGTTTTGCTCTCAGATTACTGAGCAAAATGGTTCAGGGATGGCAAATGCAAGAACGAGGGATGTTTTGATAGTTTTTATGTATGAAAGGTATGCTAAGCTATGTATGATTTTAAAATGCAATAAACTATATGATAAGATGACAAGATTAGTATGAATACTATCCTAGCATACTATATTTAGTCTATGATTGAACTAAAATGATAAAGAAAGTACTCTAAACATGCATATTTAGTCTAATTCTTGATCTAAGAGAGGCTAAATGATGAGCATATATGAAATGAGAAAGCTTGAATGTATTTGAGCATAACTGTGATGCTACAAATTTGAAGGATGATTGTTAAAAATGGAGGAATGAGAGCTCTATTTATAGCACAAACAGGGCAATGGATGGTCAGGATTGAATGGTTTAATCAAGGGTTGAGTTTGAAAGTTGGGGATCCATGTTTGTAATTGGCACCAATGAAATGGTGACAAGTGTCAACATAGGGTTGGGTTAAGAGAAGAGGTTGGAGGAATTAAAGGCCTGAGAAGACCTCATGGTTATCTAAAGGCTAAGGGTCAAGTCTAAGTTAGGCTTACCCACTGGATTAAGAGTTAATCCAAGGATAAACCTTTGTGCAAATGATTAAGAGATAATCATGGTCAAAGCATTAATGGCCTGATGAGACCCTTGGGTTAGATAGAGGTTGAGTCAAAACAAATGTTTTAACCATGTAGGAGGGTTTGAGTTAACCATTAATGGTTATTGGAGACTTTGGGGATTAAGTGGTTGAAGGTTGAAAGCCTCCAATGGTTATCAAAGACTTTGAGCCATTTAGTGGTTGAAGGTTGAAAACCTTTAATGGTTATCAAAGACTTTAAGGGTTTTGAGAAGTGACTTCCCTTTGCTTAGGGATGTGACAAAGTTCAGAGGAGGGGTTAGGTTAATTAGAAGCGATTAGAAGATTCTAGAAGGGATTAGAAAGGGGTTTTGAGATTTTGCAAGTGGATGGAGGGATAATAGGATTTAATTGATTTAAATGATTTAATTCAATTTGGTTGCAATTTGGGGAAATTAAATAAATTAGATTTATTCAATTAAGGATAACTATTTAATTAAATTTGAATTTAATTAAAAGTGGATAGGGGAATTTAATTGAATAAAATGATTTATTCATTAAATGGGTATAGTGAATTTAATTTAAATAAATTGAGTAATTTACTTAATTAAATAGAGGAATGTGGATAATTTAATTAAATTGGATTTAATTAAATAGAGAAATGAACATAAAATATTCATTTAGGAATATGGTCATTTTTATACGTCTACATTTTGCCCCTCTTTGAAGTGACGTGTGTGCACATGTTATTTCAAAGAAAATGATGCTTTATCATGATTTATGATCAAATGCAATTTTGTGTCGCTCTTTTGATTTGCAAGTCATGCCCCAGATTTGATGTGATGCCCCAGATTCGATATTTTGATGGTGATGCCCCCTCGGGAGATGAATCAATATTTTGAAAAAAAATAAAAAAATTTGATTTTAATTTGATGAGTTGCGTATGATGTGTATGATTTTGTGCATGTAAAATGTGTGCGAATTGATTCATCTCCCGATAAGTTACAAATGTTATGGTATAGGGGAGACCGCGACCATATCACAGGTCCATTGGGCTAACCCTAATTTCATTTTCCTCCTATAAAAGGGGAAAAGGGCTTGATTGAGACTCATTTGTGCTTTGTTGACTTTGGAGAAAGAGAATTTGCTCTGGAGAGAAAATGCCTATTCCCTATCACAGACACCGTTTTGAGCGCATTCGGAGGTATCGGAGGCCTGCAGCGCGTGGACCACCAGTAAGTCAACATTTTTTACCCTTTTTTGATTTTTTATTTTGTCGTTTTTAGTCAGTTTTTGAATTTCAAAGTTCGGGTTTATCGTTCTAGCGCGTCTAGGGTCTAGAGTAGCGCATACGAAGTTTAGAGTAGCGCATCGAGTTCAAATTTAAGAGTCACGTCCGAAAAAGATAGGTTAGCGCATAAAATTATTAGGTTAGCACGTGCATGTAGAATAGCGCATGGAAAGTGTTGGCTAGTGCGTCGCGTCAACAGGTTAGCGCGTAGGGGTGACCTAGCACATAGGGGCCGCAGGGGTTCGCATAGGGAAGGGGGTTTAGCGCGTAGGACTAACCTAGCGCATAGGGCTAAACGGGTAGTGCCTAAGAGGGGTAGATTAGCGCATAGGCAGAGTTTAGCGCATAGGTTAGATAGAATAGCGCGCAGGAGAGGCAGCCTAGCATGTGGGGGTGTTTTAGCGCATCTGAAAATTTTTTGCAGTATTGGCCGATTTGAAAACTTGTTTTGTTTGCCTGTCGTGTTTTGATGATTTTATCCAATATGAGTGTTTGTATAACTTGTTTTGATTTGCGATGTTCCAAGTTATGTATAGATATCAACGTGTTTTATTAATTAGAATATGATGTATTTGCGTGTTCTGTTTCAAGTTCAATGTGTGTGAAGCCTGAGTTGTGTTACAAGCCGATATGGGTTGGAAACTTGAGTTGTATTACAAGCTGATATGGGTGGGAAACTTGAGTTGTTTTACAAGTTTATGTGATTGTGGAGACTCGAGTTGTATTACAAGTTTTGATATGGTTTTTGAGAACTTGAGTTGTTTTACAAGTTGATATGAAATGATAGGATTTTGAACTTTGATTGTAGATGAGCAAATTGTTTCATGTTTGTTGATGTAAGTTTGATTTTGATATCTTTGTTCTGATGTGGAAACTGATATTGGATATGTTTTGTTTGTTGACAGGAGCGATTGGGTGTGGTACAGTCGAGGGAGAGATTCCCGAGACCGTGGACATTGATACCGCGGTTGTCGCAGGCAGATTTGGACATTATTGAGAGATGTGGATTGACCTCTCTCTTGGATATGCCTCGATTCACTGTGAACCGAGGGCTTTTGACAGCTTTGGCGGAGAGGTGGCATAGCGACACGAACACCTTTCATTTTGCCACAGGAGAGATGACAGTGACACCGGAGGATTGTTACCGGATTTTGCGCATCCTTGTAGTAGGGGCACTACTTCCCTATGAGCAGTCAGAGGAGGGTGGCACAAAGGCACTGCGCCGCATATTCCAGGATTATACAGTTTGTGGTTATGAGATCCCCTGGCAGGAGTTTTTGGATTTGGATTATGCACCGCTGTCATCTGTACTGGCAGGATTTATTGGGGGATTCCTTTGTCCTAATCACAGGTCAAAGGGATTCTCAGTGGGATGGGGGTTAGTGTTGGAGGAGATGGTCACACAAGGCCGGAGTTTTGCATGGGGGTCAGCGATGCTGGCTCATTTATACCGGAGTCTGCATGAGGTAGTATACCTCGGTTATGGCAGTTTATCAGTTGGCGTGACCCTATTACAGGTATGGTGCTGGGAGCACATTCCAGCAGCGAGGCCACTGGCAGACAGGGATAGGCCCGTAGGTGCAGCATATGCCTATGGATACAGAGGTCTAGTTGTCCAGCGTAAGCTGGGAAAACTAGAGCATTGGAGGATGGTTTTTGATGACATAGATACGGTCACCTGGCGACCGTATACAGGCTGTGAGGTATGGGCAGAGGATGGGCTGGAGATGCCCTTTGTATTTATGACCAGATATATGATTGGGAGGACCTCGTTCGTTATTGAGCAGTTTGTGGTGACCCGAGTTTTGAGGCAGTTCGGGCGCCAGCAGGGTATTCCTCAAGGAGCGTGCATGTATGCACGATGCCAGCAGGATGTGGCCGATTGGGGGCCGACTATTGATAGTGTCGTGGCAGTGGAGGAGTTTGTGGGGTTGGCCGGGCAGATCTGAGACTATGCCCCAGAGATCCAGGATGCAGGGATGACAGACGAGTTTGCTCGATTGTTTGCTGCGCGGGCGGTGGCTAGGATCTCGGATCCGGAGGAGATGAGGCGAGCATTTGACTCAGATGAGGAGGAGGGAGATGGGGGAGATGATGGAGATGATGGGGAGGATGGAGGAGGAGGAGGAGTTAGAGGAGCCAAAGGGAGGCGGGGAGGTAGAGGTGTGGGGAGAGCGGTGCGGCAAGGGAGGATAGACAGGGGGAGAGGTGGATTGGCTATCGGAGCCGGGAGAGAGGGGAGAGTGGGGGAGGTGCTAGCTGCAGTGGGGGGTGAGGAGGAGCTGAGTAGACCAGCACAGAGGAGGAGGACGGATGTACTCCCACCTCCAGTACCAAGGACAGGCCGTGTGGGAGGGGTTCCTCCAGCACAGGTACCACTACGGGTTCGAGTTCCAGGGCATATGGAGGATGCTCAGATCCGGACCTTACAGATTACTGTGCAGCAGCTGTAGGCACAGATTTTGACTTATCAGCGGCAGATTGCTCAGTTGACCACTGAGCGAGATACAGAGATAGAGCGGCGAGAACGAGCGGAGGAGGTGGTGGCGAGCATGCAGAGAGCAGCGACGGGTGGTCTCATGAGAGACACCCTGAGAGAGCTGGCGCTGAGAGCCCAGGAGGCAGAGTACTATAGGCGGCATTATGAGGCGGTAGTACCTAGGGATCGGCGAGTGGAGAGTTTTTCTCAGTCGAGATCCAGCCGATCTCGAGCCACTGGGTCACGGTCAGAGAGCCAAGGTGTCACTAGTCCACCGAGACAGGACCCTCCTGGAGATCCAAGGGTGGGTGTATCTGGAGCGAGACCATCTCCGTCAAGATATAGTCATACTTGAGAGACATGGTCTCTGTTGTATTTTTGGATCATTGTTATTCTTTGTACTGGACACAGTGTTTGGACACATTTTGTAGATTTTGATCATTTTTGAGATATATAGACGACACCATTTTTGATCATGTGATGTGTTGATATGGATGCATTTATTTTATGTGATGATGTAATGCTTAAATATATGATGTAATGTATGATGCAGGATGTATGCTTTTATATGCTGTGAGATGTATCTTGAAAATGAGATGTATGATTTGATATATAACTGAATGTAATATGATATGCCATGATGTTTAAATGATATGCAAACATGTAAAATGATAAGATATGTAGCTAATTAAAAAAATGATATGCAGCTAATTGTAAAATGATATGCAACTATGTTTTTGGTAGCATCCTCATTCTGTATTTGCCATCCGATATAACCATTTGTTTGCTTTCTTTGTAGATATCATCATTGAGCATTTATTGATTTTTGGATATGTTGAAAATTTATACAAGCATAATGGTATAATTGAACCATAATGACCTGAGAAAAATTTACATGATTTTTGATTTTGCAAGATAGCACAAGCATCAAGGTATAATTGAACCAGGACGACCTGAGTGCGTATTGCGTAAACATACAAGATTAGATCATTTATATGCGTGAAGTGGAATCAGGCCTTCAGTGATATTCGATGTATCACGTCCTGAGGCAAACATTCACACAGTATAAGTGATCGCCTCCCAGACAGAAGACCAAGAAAATATTGGAGTTTCCCCACGATCTCTAGCTGTGAAGCATGTAGTGAGACAAGGAAGAGAATCCAATAATTCAAAAAGTTCAAAATGCAAAACTAGTCAAGACTTTATGCAAGAATGCAACATGTAGTACTTCAGAAAATCATCCATCCTTCGTATTTTTGTGAATTGTTTTGCTTTGGTTTTTGCGATGAAGTATAGTTTTGTTTGTTGGATATCAAGCTGTTAAGTTTTGCAGATAGCCTTGAGGTCTTGAATGTTTGCAAGTTTTTCAACCAACTAATGCCCCTAGCTGAGTGTGCCTCCGGATATGATCATGTACAGTGATTTCCAAGCCATGGTGGACTGTGGTAAGAGAATAGATATAGATGGATAACCCAGGATAGTGACTACATTAAGCATATCCTGAATGAATATATGCTAAGTGTTGGTCAATGGCCGATAGTGTTTTGATGGATAAAATGGCATGGAGATAGATAGAGGAGCCATTCTTTCACAAGAGCGCCTGTTTACCAGGTTTTCACCCTTTGTTTTTATTTTACTTTGTTTTTGCTTTTTCTGGATTTTTTTTATTTTTTTGCTTATTTTGGCTTTTTCCGTGCACTAGGCCACTTAAGTGTAGTACCTTTTCAGATGAATGTTGTTAGTTGGTTCGTCAAGCACATCGCCCTCTAAATTTGTTAGCTGATAGGCACTTGATCCATAAACTGATATGATGACATAGGGACCCAACCAGTTAGGCTCAAATTTCCCTTTCTTTTCTCGATCTTGCTGATTTCTTGAATTTTCTTTAAGGACTAGGTCACCAACCTTGAAGTTGCGGGGAATGACTTTGTGATTGTAGCTCCTGCACATGCGTTGCTGATATGCTTTGAGATTAGTATAAGCATGTTGGTGTCTTTCATCTAATAGCTCAAGTTCTTGTAGGCGGTTAACTCGATACTCTTCATCTGGGATTAAGCCTTTCAAAGAGACTCTGAGAGATGGGATCTCTACCTCCAGGGGTAAGATAGCCTCTAATCTATATACCAATGAGTATGATGTTGCTCTGGTAGGTGTGTGGATGCTGGTCCTGTATGCCCAAAGTGCTGGATTGAGTTGTACATGCCAATATTTGCCTGCATCATTCACTGTTTTCTTGAGGATTTTCAGTATTGTCTTGTTAGATGCTTCCGCTTGACCATTTCCCTATGGGTAATATGGTGTAGAGAACCTATGTTGGATTTTGAATTTCTCACATAGTTCGTGGACATCTTGATTCTTGAAGGGCCGTCCATTATTTGTGATGATTAAACTTGGAATACCATATCTGTAGATCAGATAATTAAGAATAAAAGAGGAAATTTGTTTCCCGGTTACTGTGGTCATGGGAACTGCTTCTATCCATTTGGTAAAGTACTTTGTTGTTGTTATAATGAACTTGTGTCCATTTGAAGATGAAGGATGAATTTTGCCAACCAAGTCTAGTCCCCACTGACAAAAGGGCCATGATGTTGTAAAGGGTTGTAGTTCCTGTGCTGGTGCATGTATCAGATTGCCATGGATCTGGCATTTAGGAAATTTCTTAGCGAAATGATATGAGTCTTTCTCCATTGTAGGCCAGTAGTATCCCATCCTGAGAAGCTTTTTAGCAAGAGTAGTACCACTTGAATGTGTGCCACAAATACCTTCATGAAGTTCGTGTAAAGCAGAATCGGAATCATTACGATCAAGGCAACGAAAAAGAGTACCATCGAGACCTCGATGATACAAAGTATCGGTGGTGAGGGTATAACGGGCAGCTTGTCGGATAAAGTTACGTTTTTGGTTACGGGATTGGTCAATGGGTAAGATATTGTGTTTGAGGTAGTCGTAGATGGGTCCATATAACGGAGAATCTGAACCAGTCAAGGCATAGATAACCTGGGATTCAGAATGGTCATAGGCGGGGGAGAATAGTTGCTCTACCAAGAACTCATAACGACTATGTTGCTCTAGAATTTGTAGTAATGAAGCGATAGTAGCCATTGCATCGGCTGCTTTGTTGTTCAACCTTGGTATTTGCTCGAAGGTGATGTGTACAAAATACTGTTTGAAGTCATCCACCATTCGTTTGTAGAGTAGTAGCTTATCATCCTTTGTCTGATAGTTGTTATTGATTTGATTGATGACCAATTGTGAGTCTCCATAGACTTTTAGCTCTGTGATTTTCCATTCTATGGCCATTTTGATGCCTATGACCAATGCCTCATATTCAGCCACATTATTTGTGCATGGGAACATAAGCCGATATGATCTTGGCATCGTGTGTCCTTTAGGGGTAATGAATAGAATGCCGACCCCTAAACCATGTTGTGTATAAGATCCATCAAAGTAAAGGGTCCATTGTTTAGTAGAAAGAGCAAGAACATCCCTGTCTGGAAATTCGATCTCCATGGTGTGTTTTCCTGGGAGCGGTGCTTTAGCCAACTGATCTGCAATTGCTTGTCCTTTGATTGCTCATCTTTCTGTGTACTGGATGTCAAATTCACTGAGAATCATGACCCATTTAGCCAATCGGCCTGTAAGAGCTACCTTGCTGAGTAGATATTTGAGAGGATCAATTTTTGCAACCAACTTGATGGTGTGTGCTAGCATATAATGTCAGAATTTCTGAGATGCGAAGACCACTGTTAGGCAAGCCTTTTCAATGAATGTATAGTTGAGTTCATAACCATTCAATGTTCTACTGATGTAATATATGGCGCGTTCCTTTCCTTGTTGATCCTCTTGTGCCAATAATGCCCCCAGTGATATATCTGTTGTTGAGATATATAAAATTAGAGGCTTTCCTGCAACTGGTGGTACTAGAACTGGTGGATTCATCAGGTACTGTTTGATTTGGTAAAAAGATTCTGCACACTTGGCCTCCCATTTGAATGGTACATTTTTGTGTAGTAAATGGTTAAATGGGAGACTTTTATCTGCTAACTGAGCGATGAATCGCTTGATTGATTAAAGTCGTCCTTGTAGAGATCTAAGCTGACTGATATTCTTTGGTGGTGGCATGTCCATGATGCTTGTACCTTTGCTGGATCTACTTCAATACCTTTAGTTGAGACTATGTAGCCTAGTAATTTGCCTGACGTAACCCCGAAGACACACTTCTTAGGGTTAAGCCTGACTTGGAATTTCTCCAATCGATCAAAAATATTTGTTAGGATGCCAAGATGTTCTACTCTGGTGAAGGATTTAGCTAATAAATCATCCACATAGTCTTCCATAAATGTGTGCATCATGTCATGGAATATTGTGGTCATTGCTCTTTGATAAGTGGCCCCTACATTCTTTAAGCCAAAAGGCATAACATTCCAACAGTACGTTCCCCAAGGACAGGTGAATGCTATTTTATCTTGATCTTCAGGAGCTATTTTGATTTGATTATAGCCTGAGAATCCGTCCATTAGTGAGAGCATTGCATGGCCTGCTGTGAGATCTACAATTATGTCGATACTTGGCAGAGGAAAGTCATCCTTTGGGCAAGCTTTGTTGACGTCTCTGAAGTCAGTGCAGATTCTGATACCACCATCTGGTTTTGATACTGGAACGATGTTGGAAATCCATTCCACATAGTCAATGGGTCGGATGAATCCGACATCTAAGAGTTTCTTTAGTTCAGTTTTGACCATGAGTGCCACCTGTGGATTCATCTTTCGTAGTTTTTGCTTGACTGGCTTAACTCCGGTAGAAATGGATAAGTGATGCATGATTAAGTGTGGATCTACTACGGGCATATCAGCATATGACCAAGCAAAGTTGATTTGTTGTCCTTTAAAGAAGATGATGAATGTCGATCTTTCTTCCTCTGTTAGAGATTCTGCAAGGTGTATGTTTCTGGCTACTTCTGTTGTACCAATGTTGATTGATTGAGTGGGCTCAATCAAAATGGGCGATCGCTCATGAAAGTGCTCAGGAAGAGTGTCAAGTCTCCCATCGTTAGGTGCCTTGAAAAGGTTTTCACCCTCAGATGCGTCCTTTATTTTTACTTTTTTATGATCTAGAGCTGCCATTGACTGGTTTTCAGCATCAGATCCTTTATTTGTTGTATTTTTGCGACTGAGAGACTTGGTACTCCCTGATTGACAGATATCGTTATTTTGTTCATTGGTAGAGCCTGTTTCGGGATTTACGGTACATAGGTAATGGATAATAGATGCATCATCTGGGAAAATGGGTATATCATGTGTTTCAGGTTCATCCCAGTCGATGAGGTTAGGAAAGACAAGTGGTAAGGAATCGTTGGGTGGATCAAGTTCGGCTACTGTAAGTGTTAGGATAGAGTTTTCATTGTGATGGGTCTTTGGTTTAAAGAAATGTAAGATTTCGTTGAGGTCCTCGATGGTATCATCTTTCACATAGACTTGTTCATAATGTTTATGTTCGCTTTCCTTGGCGTCATAGATATTTTGTGGTCCAAACTCAAGAGGTCTATCTCCTGCGTTATGTTCTTCTTGAGAAAGGGATATAGAATCAGTATCATCCAGGATATCGGTAGTAGCATTGGAGCAGGTACCCCATTCATATTCATTAGAATCTGTCTCATAGGCATCGTCCCAAATTCTATCTGTGCTGTAAACAGGTATGTTGTATGGTGAAAACAAATCTTTGATAATGGATACCATTTTTATGGTCTTTGTAGATTCTGTATCAGATCCGTCTTCTACTTGCTGGATTTGTTCATAGACTGTGCTTCCTCAGGGAGGGATAACGGTATATGGGGATGACATGATTTGTTCTTGAGATATTGGTGTTTGAATATGAGCTACTGTTGCAGATAGGGCCTTCTTATGACTTAGAAGCTTTTCCTAATGTAACTTCTGATCTTGACGTTCCCGTGCCTTGCGGATTGTTTCTGCTAATTCAAAAAGTGCTTCCTGCCAGGATTCTTCTTTGTACTTCATTTTTACTTTCCATTGAGGTTTGGTAGGTATGTGTGGTGGTTGTTTCAATAGGAACGTGAGTTTAGAACCCAATCCTGCTTTGTTTCTGCTGGGTTGTGAAGGAAGATCTATAGGTTCAGTGACTCTTTCTTTGTGTTTCCCAATAGGTCCTTTACCGCCATATCCCATTTGCTTCATGATTAAGTAGCCCTTTCCATATAGGTGTGTTGGTAGAACCAGGTTCAGAGCAGCTGCTCTATGATCTTCTTCCTCATCTTTGTATAACCAGCTAAGAACGTCTTTGTCTTCTAATTCATGTGCTAGAGTACCCAATTGTATGAAGGTACCATCAAATTTGGTGATGGGCTGAGTAGCCAGTTGTGTTGATGTAGTAGGCAAACCATGCGATCTAGGTGAGATTGGCAACTTTGCCAAACATAAAGGCTCTAGAGAATATTCGCCTATGCCTTGGACTTTGATTTGCATTTTCTGCTTGAAGTCTCCCCATAAGGAGTTGGATTTTGCTGTTGGTGGATCTGATATTGAAGATCTCTGCTTTTCTCTGTTATGAGGAACCAAACTGTCTTGGGCTGCCCCCATTGCGTTGCAATGTTGAAATGGATTATGATCAGCTGATATGGAGATTTCTTGTCCATCATAAAGGAACTTGACACACTGATGATACGTAGAAGGTACTGCTTCCATTTTATGTATCCAGGGTCGTCCTAACAAAATATTGTAGGTTAGATCTATGTCTAAGACTTGACAGATAGTATCCTTTTGTACTGGGCCTACTTGAATAGGTAATATCACTATTCCTTTAGAGGACCTTTCCTCATCATCATATGCTTTTATGGTAATCTTCTTGCAGGGATCAATAGATTCTTCTGAGAAGCCTAATGCACGGATAAGCTTTAAAGTACATATATTAAGTCCGGCTTCTCCATCTATTAAGACTCTTTCACTCGGTGTTTGCAAACAATGACTTCAATATGGAGAGGAGTATTATGTGGATGACTCAAGGAAGTATTATCATGCTCTGAGAAGGTGAGGTTATGAGGTCCTGTCATATGGGCGACCATGGCTTGAAATCTGTCTGTATCCAGATTTTGAGGTACATTGGTTTCCAATAGCGCTTGCTCCAATATGTCTTTATGCTTTGGTGATAGTTTCAATAATTCCAGGATAGATATCTGAGCTGGAGTTTTGCGTAGTTGGCTAACCAAGTCGTATTGGATTTTTGGTGTGGTAGTTGTAGGTGCAGTATGTCCCTTCAAGACATATTTCTGAGTTCTGGTGGTTACATTAACAGATTCATGATCATGTCGATCTGGAATGGTGATGACATTGACTTGATGATCTTCAGCTGATATATGGTTGATAGTGTTATTGTAGATGTGATTAATACGAGCTCCGCGTGTATCATCTGAAGTTGATGCTCCATCCTTGTTGTAATTTGGGAGAGGATTTTTTAAGGCTCCGTGATCACCATTTGTTTTGAGACCATCCACCGTTAAGTCACCTCGATCAATCATGTCCTGCACTATGTGTTTCAATCTCATGCATCCGTTCGTTCTATGACCCTTGTTGCGATGGAAATCACAATAGTGTGAATCATTCCACCAAGGTGGTTTGATTGGGGGTTCATAGTTGTTGATTGGAGGCAAAGAAAGAATCTTGTGCCAAAAGTTCTCTGAATGCGGATTCTAATGATTGTCCCAGTGGTGTGAAGATACGCTTTTGGAAATTGTTTGTGTTGCGTGAATTGGTGTTAGGTCCTGGATTCATATTTTTGCTTTGAGTATCATTGGTGTTGTTTGTGTTGAGTTGTCCTTGATTAGTGTTTGGTGCATATGTGTTAGCATTTGGTGCAGCATTTTTAAGATTTTTCGTGTTCTGAGGATTTCCAGATAATGCAAGCACTGGTTGCTTAGATTTGGGATCATATGATTCGTTGTTGCCTTCATTTTTGTTTCGAGTCCAAAATCGAGATTTGTCAAGGTTGGTGTTGTTCTGGTTATTGTAGTTTGATGAGTTTGTTCCTTCCTTGTAGAATTTGAGTGTGCCCTTTTTGACACATGCTTCTTCCACTTGAATGCCATTTTCAATCAATTTAGCGAAAGATGGTATGCATTGAAGTTTTAGTCTGTAACTCATCTTTCCATTCAAATTATCGATGAAGATTTCCATTTTCTCCTTTTCAGGAATATCTCGAGGATATCTGGAGACCATGCGTTGCCAGCGTTGAAGGAATACCATGAATGTTTCGTTGTTCTTTTGTTTGGTATTGCAAACATCTAGCATGGTTATGGCATGTTGGATGTTGTAGGAATAGTGGGTTATGAATTTGTTAACCAACTCATCAAATGATCTAACAAGTGGCGAGATTTTGGATAACCATTCCATGGTTTTCCCTCCCAAGCTTCTGGGGAATAACCTCATTAAATAGGTGTCATCATGAGCAAATTCAATGCTCAGTGTGCAAAATTCTCAAACATGATCTCGGGGATCACTTTTCCCATCATATTTATCAAATTTGGGAACGTCTGAGTTTGGAGGAAAAGGCACCATGTTCAAGCTTCTGTCAAAGGGGTAAGGACAAATTTCATTTAAAGAGTACCGCACTGTTGTCCCTTGTTGCATATCCTGTATTTGCCTTTGCAACATTTGCATTTGTTGCGTAAGGGCTGCCAAAGGTATATTGTCTTATCGAGGAAAAAGTTCTTGCCTTGTATTGGTTCTTAGCTGAAAAGGTGTGGTAAATGGTATATGTTGTTTTGGTGTTTCTAGCTCAGGTATACG
This sequence comes from Cryptomeria japonica, assembly GCF_030272615.1. NCBI lineage: Eukaryota > Viridiplantae > Streptophyta > Pinopsida > Cupressales > Cupressaceae > Cryptomeria > Cryptomeria japonica. The sequence goes on along the minus strand of NC_081410.1, from coordinate 494,895,436 downwards.
CATTTCTGGTATGCGTTGTTCTGGAATGTGTTGTTCAAAGTTATGTTGTTCAAGTATGCGAGTTTCTTCTTCTCTGTGTTGTTCTTGATATGCATATTGTCGAGATCCGGTTTGAAAAATGTTTGGGTCGAAATCTTCAGGAAGTTTAACGCCTTTGCTTGTAAGCATCAATAGATATTTTTCTTTGTCATTTTTCATGATTTTTTCAACAAGTTTTTGGAAGGAAGAGTTTTCTTGACATTCCCGAAGAAGGGCTTCAGTAATTTCAGGTTCTTCTACTGGTGGAACTTCAAAAGGATTTGATAATCTGCGATTCATACTTGATTCTGCGTGTGTATCGCTTTGTTTGTCTCGTTGAGAGCGAGTAACAGGCATTTTAGTAAAAACTTTCAGTGATGAAAGGGACAAAAGCCTCTTCGATGTGTTGCTCAGGTGTTGGTGGTTCTGGTCGAGATGTGTTATATGTGATGCACTCGTCGGGCAAGAATGCTGGATTGATCTTTCCTCCACGGTTTATGGTTTGATTAAAAGCAGAATTTTGACAGTATGCTCTTGTTTTCAAAGGTTCTTTGTCAAATTCGCTAGATTTGTTTTGGATATAACGTTTGACGTGATGGAGGAATACCCGATGAGATTTGAAGAGTTGACGATTGATGTATAAAAACTTATTTCTCTTGATGAATTTGGAAAAACTAGGTTGTTGTTTCTTCAACGTAATTTTACGATAGAGGTTCTTTCTTCTCAAAATAAGGGGATTAGTCATGCATGAGTGATCAATGGTTTCCTTTGATTGGTTTGGATTCAGTTGATTCTTGTTTTTGAAAATTTCAAATCTTACTTTATCAGAATGAAGGTTTAGATGCCTCTTCACGACAAAGCGTGTCAAATGATATGGATAAAAGCTTCCTGATCTGGAAACTGGATTTGACAATTTGAAAATTCTAAACAAGTGTTTTTGAGATAAAAATCTGTAAGATGGCAAAGGATTCTGTTGATACTGATGATGAGGTTTTTCTAGATTATGATAGAAGAGACGTCCTCTATTGCGCGATTCGTTTAGGATTCTGACAACTTTGTTTAACACAAATTTTGCTCAAGAAATAGTTTTAATGATTGGTTTTTGTCACTCCGGTTTGATGAAAATGATGTTTGACGAAAAAGGCTTCTAAAAAATGTTTTTGAAATTTCAAAAATTTTCTCGGTTTTGCTTTCTGTTTTTCGGCCTTGGATCACGCGGTAGAACAGAGTTTACATGCGCTATTGAATTTACTTGATGCGCTAAAAGAATGAGCACACGCGCTCAGCTACCCTTAGACACGCGCTAAAGTTTGGACTTTCTGAAAATGGCGGTCTAACAGTTGAAAAGTTTATGCGCTATCTTGGGTTTTCTATGCGCTAACTGTTCTACCTTATGCGCTAATGTTTCTATGCCACGCGCTAAGCTGTTTCTTCCACGTGCTAAAGTTCGGACTGTTGAAAATTGTTTTTGAAGTGTTTGAAAAAGCTACGCGCTATACTGGGCCTATTACGTGCTAAATTTTAGACTCTATGCACAAATTCTTGGTTCCTACGCACTGAGATGTTGCTTCCACTCGCTAGACTGTTGTTGGGATGCACTAAAGGACTTTACACTGTTTTATCTTAAGATGAAAACGCTACTGTTTTGGACTAACGCACTAACTTGAGGTTTGAATGCGCTAACAGATTCACTCCACGCGCTAAGAGTTTTCTCTTATGCGCTAGACTGCGTTGATTTTTCTTTTGTTTCGGTTTTTGTTGATTTTGAAAGTTTTTGTGGATTTTTCAAGCTTGATGGATAATTTTTTGAAATAATAAATGCAAGCACGGCACAAAAAGTACAACCATTTTGCCTAATCTAACAAAAAGTGTATGTTCTTGCGAGGATGTGTTCAAATCCCCAATGTTTTAACAGGTTTTGATACAATTAAGACACTTCAGAAAGACTCTTTAGTCAAGGGTCATAAATAACATCATAGCCCACTAGTCTCGATACTCCGTCAGCTCAAACAACCGTGTCACCCCTAGAGGGCACCCGTTTTTTTGCCTTTTGCTAGAAATTAACCCAAAGTGAATTGCTTCACAGTTGAGTAGTTATCTTGGGAGATATATGGTGAGTAATCTTGGGGCGGATTCTTCCCCACCCTTGCACTATGATGTTATAAATGTCTGGTTACTGACTCGGCTCAAAGTTTCTATTTCTATGGTTCGTAATCAGGCTTCTTGTTTGACCGTCAGTGATAAACTCCCTCAGGAGGCTTCCCAACCTTTAGAACAAAGGCTTTACGTATCTCAAGGATATTGGGGGAAGGCTAATCACTGCGGGCAACCGTTGAAAAGGACTTTCATCACTTTCCACATTTGATTATAGTGGGTTGGAATTCTTGGCATCAAAGCCATTCCCCACTTAGGTTGTTCCCTTCACACCGGCCATAAATGGCTTTAAGAGTTGATTGCAACTCCTCGGGAAGGCAGGCCTGCTAAAGGTTTTAATGCTTGAATTACTGAAAGAGGTAAGAGTGGTCTAGATTTTTTATCACCCAGTTAAGGGGAGAGCATATTCCTTCCACTTTCGAGACAAAGCAATCAATTGGGTTTATTTTATCCTTTCAAATCAGTGATTTTCTAAAATCTATGCGGAGATGTTGATCCACAAAAACATGGTGTTCATTTTACCTTAAAAGAATGATTTTCTGATCTATGAAAAGGAAATGGTCAACAAAGCAAATGTTCGATTTTGCGGTCAACAAAAGAAATCGGTTTAAAAAGGAAAGGTGTCCGCTCCACCTGCAAGAAATTTGTTAGAGTCCTGCAAGCAAACCAGAAAAGGAAAATGTTAGAGAATTTGGGGGACTTCCACAAGTCTAAAATTTCAGTTCGATTACAATAAATTTTTTTTTTTTTTTGTCTGTGATGCACTATAGAACAGACTGTACGCACTACAATATATTCTCGATGCGCTAAAATTAATGATCAACGCGCTACTCTGTTGTCTGAATGTATTACTCTGTGTGTTGGAAGCGTTTTTCTATCTTTTTTCTTTCTCGTCGAGCCCTGCAGGAAATTTGAAATATGATGCGCTAACGTTTGAAATATACGCGCTGGATGATGGTCTATAAGCGCTGAACTGTGGATCCGATGCACTATTCCGGTTATTGAATGCGCTATTCTATGTTTCGCCCACGTCGAGACCTATAGGAAAATGTTAAAGGGAGTCATGCGCTAAGAAAAGGTTTCCACGCGCTAAAGTGTAGACCGCACGCGCTAAACAGTAAGCGGGATGCGCTAGACTGTTAATCAGATGCGCTAGGGAATGTTTTCCACGCGCTGATTCCTGTTTCTCGCGGACCTGCAAAAGTGATTAATTTGAAAAACCAATTTGTTATTTGGGGTCGGGCCCCATGGTGGGCGCCAGAAATGTATGCGGGAAAAGTGGGCTGATAAAACTTAATATGTGAAAATATTTCAAAATGACTTGTCCACACACACACACAGGACTTCTTGGTGCAAGCTATGGAGTAATAACGTATTACTCAGCTTCCCAAGGAGGGTCCCATGGTTCTCTATCTTACAATGTCCCTCAAACCAATGTTTTGCTCTCAGATTACTGAGCAAAATGGTTCAGGGATGGCAAATGCAAGAACGAGGGATGTTTTGATAGTTTTTATGTATGAAAGGTATGCTAAGCTATGTATGATTTTAAAATGCAATAAACTATATGATAAGATGACAAGATTAGTATGAATACTATCCTAGCATACTATATTTAGTCTATGATTGAACTAAAATGATAAAGAAAGTACTCTAAACATGCATATTTAGTCTAATTCTTGATCTAAGAGAGGCTAAATGATGAGCATATATGAAATGAGAAAGCTTGAATGTATTTGAGCATAACTGTGATGCTACAAATTTGAAGGATGATTGTTAAAAATGGAGGAATGAGAGCTCTATTTATAGCACAAACAGGGCAATGGATGGTCAAGATTGAATGGTTTAATCAAGGGTTGAGTTTGAAAGTTGGGGATCCATGTTTGTAATTGGCACCAATGAAATGGTGACAAGTGTCAACATAGGGTTGGGTTAAGAGAAGAGGTTGGAGGCATTAAAGGCTTGAGAAGACCTCATGGTTATCTAAAGGCTAAGGGTCAAGTCTAAGTTAGGCTTACCCACTGGATTAAGAGTTAATCCAAGGATAAACCTTTGTGCAAATGATTAAGAGATAATCATGGTCAAAGCATTAATGGCCTGATGAGACCCTTGGGTTAGATAGAGGTTGAGTCAAAACAAATGTTTTAACCATGTAGGAGGGTTTGAGTTAACCATTAATGGTTATTGGAGACTTCGGGGATTAAGTGGTTGAAGGTTGAAAGCCTTCAATGGTTATCAAAGACTTTGAGTCATTTAGTGGTTGAAGGTTGAAAACCTTTAATGGTTATCAAAGACTTTAAGGGTTTTGAGAAGTGACTTCCCTTTGCTTAGGGATGTGACAAAGTTCAGAGGAGGGGTTAGGTTAATTAGAAGCGATTAGAAGATTCTAGAAGGGATTAGAAAGGGGTTTTGAGATTTTGCAAGTGGATGGAGGGATAATAGGATTTAATTGATTTAAATGATTTAATTCAATTTGGTTGCAATTTGGGGAAATTAAATAAATTAGATTTATTCAATTAAGGATAACTATTTAATTAAATTTGAATTTAATTAAAAGTGGATAGGGGGAATTTAATTGAATAAAATGATTTATTCATTAAATGGGTATAGTGAATTTAATTTAAATAAATTGAGTAATTTACTTAATTAAATAGAGGAATGTGGATAATTTAATTAAATTGGATTTAATTAAATAGAGAAATGAATATAAAATATTCATTTAGGAATATGGTCATTTTTATACGTCTACAATATGAAATCAAAATAGTGGACTAGGGTTAGGTCACATATGATGTTCCACCTTTTACGTATGGTGGGCCCAAATATTTGCAATGCAATGTCACTAAGAATTTTATAAAAATATCATTTCCTACAAAAAAAATCATGGGATCGTTAGTCCAAAATGAGTGATCAATAAGTAAATTACAATTAGGTTATATATAATAATAATTTTAAAGTACTTGGAACCTTGTGTATCTTTAAAGGAATCAATTCTTTGTTGCTCACCACCAATGTGGCCTGCAATGTTCCCATACAAGCAATAAGGGAAGATCCAAGAACTGATGGTATGTTATCAACAGTAGTCACCTTTGACGCATCCTTATGTGCATCTCCTGTTGTAGAAAATGAATCCACTATGAAATGTCCCCAAGAAATAATGCTTCAAGAGAAATAAACCCATAACGAAAGAGAGAGCAAAAGAGGGATCTACCAACAATGGGCGAGTCAACATGACGTGCAGTAGATGATGTCTTCATGCGATGCGTGTTGCCGACATTGCAGTCGACAATATAGGTGGGGCTAACCTCAGATGAGCTAGCATTTTCTCAAGAACATTGATAGCACCTGATAAATAATACATTAAATATATAAAAATTGCAAGAATTGTAAACAAGGATGAACCTTTATTAAGAATTGTAAAGAAAGATGAACCTCTATTAAGTGTTCGATGCTAATCTTAATGATAGAACAGTATGAAGGAGGACAAAGGTAGGTAGATTTGTGACAAGAGGGTAGTGTAAAGGAAGAAGGAAGGAGACACCTTGAAAACACTCTAATGTATTATGGTTTGATAAAATCAATAAATTTTTCTGTTTTGGAACTTGTTAATTGCAAATTTCCATGACACTCACGTTTCATGCACTGTTTCAAGTTTCTTCTGATCAAGAAAATAGATTAAAAATGTCTAATCAAGGATTGGAGGGTGAAGTGTAATGAATTAACTTTGCTTTGTGCCAGGTTAGAGCAATGTTCATGAAGAATGAGGAGAGTTTGAATTGTTTTTCTCTAAATTGTCCAAAACCCTCAGTTCTGGGTCAGTTACAAGGGTTTGTTAATATCCATTGATGTAGCCATTGAAAACTTCTCAAGTTTTGGATTCCTATTTTCAACTCAAGTATCTTTTATATTGAATTGTTCTTATGTTGAATGGTTGTACAAATGTCAAGAAAACTAGTGCCCTAGCAGATTGAGATAAAGTTTTCCCTGTTTTGGGACAACAAACCATATTGTTTTATTGAGTGATGTCCAATGGGTTGAAATGTGTTGATTAAATAAGGTTGGAAAAACTCTAAATAACCTTCCCCAGTATGATGGATATTGATAAGCCAAGAAATTTTCAATCTACTTGTTTGATCATGACAGTCACAATGAATGGTAGTTTGGGTTCCTTATTTTGTAGTTTTGGAATTTGTAAGGAATTTATGAGTAAGTGTAGATTATGAGTTCTTGGGAAGTTGGAGCATACATTAATGAGATGAGGATAGTGAAAGAACGCTCTTGAAGGACAGGGGTAAGTATATGTTAAGGTATGATGGCTGAAATACTTGGTATTTTCACAATGTTAAGGCTAACATGGAGTTGCTTGAACATGTAACTTGTCTTGTTGGAAGTTGCGCTCAAGTAGAATGTGAGCTCAAGTAGAATGTGACAAGCTTTAAAAGGAGAGAGTATAGTGAGAGGTGAGTTGACAATGAAGAACAAATCATAGTATGAAGCTCTCAAAAATTATGTGATGAAGTGAGAGGTTGATCCAAGTCAAGGATCTAGAAAAAGGATGTGTTGGGAGTTTGTTGAGAAAAAGTGAAGAGATGTAAAAGGGGTTTTTTTTCCCTAAGGTATGAATGATCAGTCATGAAGAGAATCAACTAGATCCCTCTGCATCAACTACATAATAAATATATGATCAATAACACTAGCATTATAAAAACAAGATCACAAGGCTAAAAGAGGAGTAGTTTTAATGTATAGAACATGGTCATCACCTGAACTACCTGCAATACCCTGATCATGACCACCAGGTTGATGAGGACGCATAAAATCCTGTAAAACCAACTCGTACATATTTTAGTTAATGACATAAAAGAGAATAAATATAAACCATTATTAAACTTTGGTTATAATTATAGCTTTCATTACTGCTTACTTACAAGTTGTGTGTTGTCTGCATCAATTGTTACACCCTCTCTTTTATTTCATCGATCTGAGGGCTCATGGATGCCAAAGCAAGAATATCTCTATTAATTTTTCTAACAGACTTTTTCATCATTTATATAGGGTTTGTGGTAAATGCGATGTGATCATCGCATAATATTGTTGAGTCCACATCCCTATAGAGGTGCTGAGGTACTGCAGGTCCCTTTCCCTTTCCCCGAACATCCATCTATGACAAGAATATTATTAACACTATCAAAATTACTCCAAAACACTCAAGAAAAGAACATAATAATGTAACAATTTTCTTCTATCCAATTTGTACAATTACAATGAGGTTTACCTGCTTGGTAGAAGTGTCAAGACCTACATCCCTATCTGTGCTATGTGACGGATCTATTTCGCCCTGTGACAAAGAAAAAATATAAAAACGTTAGCGAAATGAAACCAATAGACTTAGCAAAAAAACATAATAATAAAATGGTATATTGGAGTCATTAATTGGAGGTTGCTTTAAATGCTATATAGTACATACCACCCCCATGATGATAGTAACTTTGTTTGTATCTATACAATTCAAATTGTAATCAATTAGCAGCTCTTTCCCTACACTTATTGATTTTATCGCACATACGAATACACGATTTCCCTCACACGCCTCAAATATGCAATTGGGTTGCTTATTAGTTGACCTAGATCGCGTACTATTTATAAAACCTGCAATATTCCCTGTTTCTTTTGGCCTTCCATCAATGTATACAGCCACTCGTTTACTTTGATCATTATCTTTCTGTTGTATATAATTTGCTAACAGTACATTTAATTGTAACAAAGTCTGACAAACTCCATCAATTCAACAACTTTTTTGTAACAGACCTTTATGTCGTCCATGGAAAATAGGCCCAAACCATGGAACGACAAAGGTGTTATGCGATATATCCTCTCGTTAACACAAAAAATAGTGTTTATTGGAGGAAGTTCATTGGGTACCCATTGTTTCTGTAGATGTTTGTACCTCAAGGGCACCTCGATTTCGCCTTTGGTCTCATCATCGTAAGAACATGACCCCCCTTGAGCAAGGAGAAATTCCATGTGTTTATTGAACTTTATTCTAATCTTTTGACCTCTAGTTGATCTCCCTATTTTAGATCTACTACATGTCTCACTTTCGTCTTCTATTCTTGCATTTCCCTCACTCGAGGAAGACACATCTAACAAATACCTATTTGGTGATACCTGCACTCCATCAATTGAGAGAGTTAGTTAGTAATGATAGAGATATTTACAAATGGGGGTAATTTTGATGAAGAAGTCAGCCCTAAAGTTGATGTTGAGATTAAAATTTGAATGTCCAACTAGGGCCTCAAGTGTTCATAACTGTATTAGATTTGCTGCTAATGTCAAGGTTTGAAAAACTAAGGAAGTTTGTTTTCCTAGTATTTTTTAAAAAATAAACAGTTTCTATAGGGTGTATTGACTTATACCTATCGATCCATGAGACTGTGCAGGATCCTCGTCAAAGGGGTTTAGGTTCTACATATTTAATTCAATTATCTTATGTTAGCTAAAAATTACATGATACATATACTAAAAATTACATAGTACACAACATGAACAATATGCAGTTATCATAATCATTGTATATTTTTGTATTCCTTACCTTTACTTTATGTAGACTGTGCAGGATCCTCAAGTAAAGGGTTGACAATGTCTATAGTCAATTACCTCTTTCCACCAAGGGTGGCAGCATCACACAAAATATATACATGAAATCAGCACCAACAATTGAGCATCATAAGCATTACATTTGTAATTTGATAAACAAAAAATACATATTTATCATAAGCATCACATATGTATCATCATATATGTAATTGAGCATCATAAGCATCACATATGTATCATCATAAACATGTAATCCATCAAATATATATCATAAATCACCATCCATCACATAGCTAATAAACAATCCACATAATGAATTAATTATGTAACCATATAAGTCAAATAAATTTCTATCAAGAAATCAATATTAAATAGATAATATAATAATCGCATACATCATACATTTCATTCATGTCATTGATCTTCTTCTTCATCCAGCTCATCATCATGATCATCATCGCCATCATCCATCATCATCGTCATCATCATCATCATCGTCATCATCATCATCATCATCATCATCATCATCATCACCATCATCATCATTACCATCATCACCATCACCATCACCATCACCATCAACATCACCATCACCATCACCATCACCATCACCATCACCATAACCATCACCATCATCATCATCAGCAACATCATCATCATCATCAACTTCTTCTTCTTCGTTAATATTTCCGTCAGGAACATCATCAACTAACTGTCGATCGTGATCATCTTCTACTTCTTTGGTATCTTCTTCTTCCATCACATTATACTTTATCGACCTTTCTCTTGGATCATGTCTAACAACAAATCACCAACCCGGTTTATGTGGACCTTTGAGTAAAATACCTACTCACATTAGCTTGGAAGAACATAGGGCTCATCCCCAACTGGCTCAAACGACCTTCTATTAACCATTGTAAATCCATTATCATCTTCAATAACAATTTTATCAGGATCATTTTTATTCAATCATAGCCTGTACCATTTGACGACGAGTAAAACTAATTTAAAGGAATTAAAGTCACACTCAAGTATATCATCCAACATGCCATAGTATTGATTTTGAGACTCTTGAGGATGTATGTCATTTCTAGATGAAATATTGGTCACCTCAAAGTCTGCAGTTATCCCAGAATCACAAGTTTTCTTCGTGTCATTCATCTTTTTGATGCAAAATTTATGACCATTGAAGCACATAGCGTTGTGGTGTTTGACCTGCAATATGTCAAACATGTAAAAAATATTGCATTGTGAGTTGATAAACATATGGGTGATTAATAAATTTATACATACATGTTTATCTCTTAAACCATATTCTAAATCAATTTCCCTTTGCGTAACATTGGAATCTTCATTACGATGAGCTTCTTTAACCAATGAAGACACACCTTCTCATGTTAATGTGCGACCAGAATGTTGACATCGTTCAATCTATACCGTCATCCAATCACAATTGTTTGCAATATACAAATGTAGTGCATCCCACTCTCAACCAACTGTACAAAAAATAAATAGACGACTTACAACAGATTTATTTTGAAGATTAATAATTAGTTAACTACAATAACATCTTATAATTACCCCTCACTTTCCTCAATCTACCTTTCCCCATCAGGTAATCCCCTTCGAATTTGTTAATGGGGTTGGGATCCCAAATGTGATCTATGTGGATCTTTGTTGCAAACTTAGGAAGATATTCACTAATGTACACGATATTCTGGTATACCATATATCCCTCCACCATAGAACCCTCAAGATGTGCTCTTTGTCAAACCAAAGCCTTCAAAAATTTCAAGTGCTTCTCAACCATCCACATTTACCTAGTGTGTACAGGTCCACACAATTCAATCTCCTCAACTTGGTGTATGAGGTAGTGTTCTTGTGCATTGAAAAAAGTTGAAGGTAGACACTTTTGCATTTCACACATTAGATGAGGAATTTTTCTCTTCCAATATTTTATATCTTCTTTATGGATTTATTTAGAGGACAACCACTTACAAGAGATTCAAGACGCAAAAATATATAAATGAGACTTTACAAAATAATATACAATATATTACATAACAAGTAAAACAAATCAAAAATATAATATCTATACAACAAATTGAACAAACATCACTTCTTACCTCATGTATTTTCCAAGATCTTATATGACTTGCTTGACATTATTGTCGAAGTGGTCTGGGAGAGATAGAGGTAGAACGTACTGCAACAATTATAAAATGATCTTTTCATTGTTTTCTAACATAATACAATGAAAAGTACATGCACAGTATACAAATATATAGTAAATACACAAGGACATGAATTACCTTAATGAAGGTATGCCAATCATGCATTTTCATCCCTAACCCAAATTCACTTTTCTTTGATATGAGTGTTTATGTTTGCAGCAAATCCTGTGGGAAATTGAATTTTTCGTATAATTTCTTTTATAGCATTGCTTTGCTGCTCTATTAATAACCAAGGAAGGGAAATTATATTAATCTGGTCTCCACTGCTATTTGATTGAATGAAATTATTCATTGCATGATTGGATTCCTAAATGTCACTACAAATTTTTATATTTTTTTCTTTGTCACGCCTTCCATCCAATATTTTCCATAATGTCTCTGTTATATTCTTTCCAATATGCATAGTATCAAACAAATGCACAATTTGTACCTTCTCGTAGTAGGGCAACCTACTAAATTGTCTGGGATAACTTTTTAGTCCCTTTGGAAGGTGGTCATCCATGCCTTGATGACCTTCATGATCATCAATTACATCATCAGTAAACAAAACACGAAAGAAAAATACAAATTACAAACATAAACCATTAGATGGAATGGCATTACCTTGACGATTACTTCTATTATATTCCAAATTCCATAGGTGAGGTGTCATTCTTTGTGGCTTTGATGTAGACTCTTATTTCCCATTGAAAAGATGTTTTTCAATATTCCAATACTTATGATTTTTGTGGAGGAAGTGCTTATACTCATCAAACACCTGCTTTCCTAAACTTTTTGAATGACGAGATTTCATCATTGGACCACAAACTGGACATGCAAATTTTCCTTTTATTTGAAGACCTAGAAGATAATGTATAATTTGATTAAATATGTAAATTTTTATAATTATAATTATCATGCGCAACTTGAACACTATAACATACCACACAAATGTGTTAGCCCTAGGGCATCATGTATTGTCCATACAAGCATTGCATGGAATTGAAATAGCCTTTGTCTTATTGGTCTAGAGACATCATACATGGTGACACCATTCCATAACTCTAGCAACTCGTCGATAAGAGGCTCAACATATACATTCATATCCTTAATTTGGTACTTACCTGGTTGAATGAACAAAAACATTACATAATTATTATGACCATTTTACTACAATATTTATAATTAAATGTAGATGACTATTAAATGAGAAAATACCTGGAACAATCATTGCCAACATTATGTGCTCCCTCTTTATTGACATCCATGGAGGAATTTTATTGTTGATAACAAAAACAAGCCACACCAAGTAAACAGATCTCAACTCTCCAAATGGATTAACACCGTTCGCTGCCAATGAAAGCCTGAGATTATGAGGTTCTTCTTTAAAGTGTGGCCATTTTCCTCTATGTCCATAAATGTTGAACCATCCACAGGCATTCGAATAATGTCATCTTGACTTCTATTGCGTGCATGGTAATCCATAAATTGTGCCAAGCTAGTGCACCTGAATAATCGTTGCATACGTGGAATAATGGGAATATAACGAAGAACCTTGCGAGGCACCTTTTTTGTTATTTGATCTATTTGATATCTACTAATATGACATTCAGGGCATTCTATTCCAAATTAATGTTGTTTATGATATATATTATGATCATTGGGACAAGCATCTATTGCTTGATACTCCATTCCAATATCTTTCATAATGGCAGATAATTCGCAGTATGAGCGAGGTAGAATATTTGATGGTGGTAACAAAAACTCACCTATCAATCTAAAGCAAAAAATATAATTTGTTAATATAAAGAATATTAATAGTACATGATTCACCATTTATTAACTATAATGACATATATGGCATACCTTAACATACGTGAGATGTTATGTTGGATAAACCATTCACAACCTTCAAGATCACCAACAAAAATACAACGGAGAGAAGAGTTGTTTGCGAGCCTTTGTAAAGGGCCTCATATGCCTTCTCAAGTAGAGGTAAATCATGAACAACATCAAGGTCATCTTGATCATCATGATCACCTGTGTCATGGATCAATGTATTTGTACCACCATCTTCAATTGTATTTTTTGGCGCATGATCATCATCTTCTATGGGATCATTATCTTCAGCTTCGATATTCACACCTCTATGTTCCTCCACTTCAAAAACCATATTCTTCGGGTTGTGTTGGTCCATATCATGTGCCCTGGGGTGCTCGACCTATATAAAAATGATCAACATAAATAAACCATGATCATGATCTCATCACCATGTGATTTCGTATGTATATAAATTGTTAAAATGATATAATGAATAAATTACCAATGGATGATAATCATGTCCCCCTTGAATGTGACCATGTTGCCTACAATGTTTCTTAGTTGTTTTGATTAGAAGTCTTCTAGTCTTTAAGCCCTTACAAATTTTGCAGGGACAATAACATTTTCCATCACCTTTTCTTTTCAAGTTAGACCACAATCTAGCTATTGTCTCCTTATTCTGTTCTTCGTTGATATTATCTAACATGGTCTTTCTTCACATGCAAAAAAATCAGGCTATGGAAAAATTGCAAATCGAACCAAAACTATTTAATTCTTCTTTTTCATCTTAAAACATTGAACTTAATAGAGAATGTATTTAATGTAGCTAGTGGTCACAAATTCTTTTGAGATAGATGTTCAACATAAATTATTTTTCCTGTCCCACCAACTCTTCCTCCCTCCCTCTTTCTCTTCCTCCCAGCAAAAGATGTTGAGTGTAGATGCTAAATGGCATCAACAGAACTGCCCTCATCATGGCGTCTAAGAAAATACTTAAGGAGGCAAACAGTTGGAGTGAGATGATTATAAGCGCCATCAACTCTGCATTCAAATTATTCTGAGTGCAGTCAACTTGAGTGAATCAGGAAGATTCATTGAGGACAATTCATTCAACAATCAGATTTGCATCCATTGGATTAGGCACTGAATGCAGGGCTTCACATTAGACTTCAGTTAGTGACTGTGATTAATCACCAATCAGATAAGTATATCTGATATCTGCTCATGTAATCCGAACATTATATTGAAAGCTTTGATCTGAACTTAATGTTGGGTTTTTCTTCCAATCTAGAGGTTTTCCCAGGGTAATATGCCTGTGTTGTCTTGTGTTTTTGCTTGTATTGTTTATTTTTGAGTTTTATTATTACTTTTGATCACTAAAATTATAACCTTCTATATAAGTGAGAGGGTGCCTTAAGGTATTCATAGTGATCCTTGAGAATGGAATGAACTCATAATTTTAGTAATTCACTATGTTACAAGTAAGACAAGATTACTTGGAGAAGTGAGGACACATTTGAATTTTATAAGGTGTATAGAGTTTCTTCCTAGAGGGGATCTTACTAGTATATTGATGATAATAAATTATTTATTAGAGTTTTTTCCTAATTCAGTTTTCCACAAGGTAAATCACTTGCATTATGTCCTTGTCATGTGGTGTTTCTTTTATATCTAGTATGTAATTGCTAACTAGATTTTCAATTTGAATAAAGGGCCTTTTCACCTTCCCAATTTATTTGATTTAGGTCCTCTTGAGGTAAATGCCATGATATTGGACAAAATGAAAAAATAATTGGAACCCAGGTTCCTAGTAAAATGAGTAAACAATTTCATCCCACGACAGGCACAATCCACATTTATAAACTGCAAATTTACCAAAAATCAAGGGGGCAAATGCTTAAAATTGTATGATCTCCTTGCAGTTACCCAAAAGATGTGATGTTAAATCTATTTCTATTTATAATTCTTTGATGTATAATGAGAGTATTGTTAATCATGTTAATATTGTTTGGTATTCTAATTCATCCCCTACTCAATGGGGCAAGTTGTTTAAGAATATTTGGAACTCTCTTGTTGCTCCTAAAAAGAAAGCTTTTAAATGGTTGCTTCTACTTGATAAGTTACCTATCAGATCTAAACATTGTAATGATGATTTGTGTAACATTTGCAAGGTTAAAGAGACAGTTAGACATTTTATTTGACTACTCTATAGCTAAGGAGGTTTGGAGGTTGTTTGGGTTTATTATTCCTTGGCATACTAGCATACTTGATGTTGTATCTGGTTTTATTAAAAGACTTAAAAAAGACACTAATCAGTTCTGTAATTTGCTTTCATGTGAAATTCTTTGGTACATTTGAAGGATTAGAAATTCAGAGAAGTATCAAGGGATAGAAAGGGCCCTCAATGAGTCTTTTCGTAGACTCAGATTACAAGACTTCGGTCTATGAAAACTTCAGTCTATAATCTTCACAAACTAAGAAAAACAATGTCGCAAGTACGAAAGTCTTCTTAGAACTAGTTATAAAGAACTTGAAATGTTAGTTGTGAAAGGATGTTTCAGTATAATATACCAAATTGAAATACTTAAACATAGAAAAACTATAAAATGAACCTAAACCATTGAACATTCAACACGGTAATATCATGAACAACAGTCATTGACAGATCATAAGAGCAGCAACTATATTACAACAATGTCAAAGCACTCTGATAAGACCTGATAGCACATTTTTTTCAAATTAATTATGCTCTTAAAAATGCTACTCTCTTATATTTTTTCTTTTGATTTTATACATTGAACACTTTCTATCATAACAATAGTTACTATTGGGTTTTATGTGATGGTTGACATGGATGAGCTTTCACTTTGACAAGTCCTGGCAAAATGTATATTTCAAAAGAATCTCAGGGAACATAATGAGAAAAAGTAGAGCTCTATGTATGTTAGAGGTTTTGTTCAATTTATATTGAATCCATTAAGCAGGTTATTAATATTTGTATTCCTAAGAAGAAGTAAAAGTTGCAAATAATTGAAAATTGCATTATCGGGCTAAGTTATCCCGATAAGAACACTTGAACAAAAAAGACCAACATTCGATGAGGGTATCATATACTGATAAAGGCAACAAATAAAATCCATCAACAAAGGTCACCGACATCCAAAGGGATCAGGATGTGTTATTTTGAGTTACCCTGATGCCCAAAAAAGACATCAGGAAATCTTTGCCTATCGTTGTAATTCATTCCAAGCTATCCCTATAACTGATGGAAGAGTTGGTCGATTAAGGGGAATGAGGATGTCATCGGTAAGACCTGTGATGATGGAACCGACTACAACAAGAAGAGTTGAGCCAAAGTAAAAATTCATCGGGGAAACAATGCTAATCGCTATGACATCTAATGATCTAACCCGACGCCCAATGGGAGTATCGGTTTGACTTACACTGATACAACAGAAGATAAGTTATTGGTTAAGGATATTACAATAAAGGAGAGTAAAGTACCAAAATAAAATAAGGGTTCTGCAAGTGGTGCCAAAAGGAAGTATACATCGAAGAGACACATGTCGTCGAGTCGTTGCCATATCTGAATTCAAAACCAAAATAGTGATTTCTTATTTAATGCTTGCAGCAGGTACATCTATGGTTCACACGAGGCAATTTTATGAGAAACTCATTAATGCAAATATGTATGTAGATGCATTGGGCATATAAACTAAAATTTCCTAATCTGAGTGTCACACAAACAAAAGATAATTTATAGAGAGAATATATTGAGTTTCTGAAAAACCAGAACGAAGAATTGTGATTATAGAGATGGAAACTTCAAGTTCAACTAGAAAGAAAAGGGCAGCAAAGAGCTCAGAATCTAAGGGAAAGAAGACTAAGATGGAGGATGTGCCTCTTGTTAGAAGACTGAATGAAGACATGATTCAACAAATGCAAGCACCCGGCCCGAAGTCTAGAAGGTCGAAGCAACACCTGCCTGGAAGGGACCAATTGGAAGGTAGATACAAAGAGGTTAGGGATGTCTGGACTAAGGTGAGGGGACACGAATTGTTCATGTTCTATTATTTGAGTTCAGAAACAAGGAAATGCCACTTTGCAATCCTTGGATGACAAATTTGGGTAAGTTAACTGTCCCAAATATCTTTGTGAACATAAGGTTGTTGGAGGTTTTGGTTAGAAATTATAATTTCATGAAGAGATACAATCAATTCCCAAATGGTGATGCATTCATTAGGTTTTTTGCGGGTACTGTGAATGAAGTTTTTAATTTAGATCCCAACCCCGACAAACCCCTGTCCTTTGGGGAGTTAGAGGAAGAATATCTTAGGATGGACACTACATACACTGGTTGGAAAATTGCTATTCATAAAATGCAACCAGGGAGATTGACTGAGGAAGATGGACCACCATTTAGCATTAATTTATTTAGACACTACTTGCAGTATACATACATGTCATGCGGGCAAGTAGGAGGAGTCGAGGTGCCTGATTTAGCGAGTATCGGGCCATTGGTTTTAGCTTCTGACATACAAATGTATGAGCCCAGACCTTTTGACTATGTTGCATATCTGGTAGAGAAGTTATATGAAGGTTTTCTAAACCTTAAAGATAATAGGAACCCTACCTTCAAATTTTATTTACTATTAATGCATTTGGTTTTGTTCTATGGACGTGTGAAGGGTTTGTGGCCAGAAGATTTAAAATTGAATACAACAAACAGTGAAGGTGAAGAACAACCCGTGCAATTATGGACATCTCTTTGGGATTCTCGGTATATGAGATCCAATTATATTAAGTTTAAAGAGCTTATAGTGAAACCATTGTACAGGATATATGGGGTTAAATGTGAAGGATCTATCTCTGATGGAATTAAGAGATTTTTAAGGCCTAAGGATTGTGATGAAAGGCGAATTGTTGACCATAATTGGGGAGAGTGGTTTGTAAACAAAAATTTCACATGTTTCAGAATATATGGATTTGAGGGAAGCCCTTATATGTTGCCTAAATTAGTTCCAGACAAAATAGCCTACTTAGAGATTGTAAGGCAATTGAGTGTGTCAAATGCTAAACATTTTGCGGATCTGCACAAACAAGCCTTCCTACCTGGAACACTAAGTTTTGGAGATTTTACAATAGTGTCTACTAAAGCTTATGATATAATTGATAGAAAAATGATGGAAGAATACAACTTATTTAAGCACTATGCCAGGAAGAATTTTGATCCTGAAGGTTATATTCATTCTTGCAAGAAAAAGCAAAACTTGGGAGATTATTTGCACTCAAGTCTAGAGGGTGAAGATGTGTTTAGGAATATGGAGGATGCAGAAGCCCAAGAGGTAATTGATAGACTGAACAGAGAATTGGCAGAAAAGAGACAAAGATTGCAGAAAATGGAAACTGAGAAGGAGGAAGGGGAAAGTGAATCAGATGAAAATGCAGCCATCTCTAGGTATCAAGTACCAACAAGGGAAGAAGAGCCCAATGTACAAGATCAAATTGTGATAAAATTGGAGGTTCATGTTGATTCTAGGTTGGAGGAATATTTTGCCTTTGTTGCAGATGATGTCTTTATACAATCAAAAGAATTTAAATTATTTTTGTACAATTTCAAAGGAAAGAAGTTGAGGGATTCTATTCCCAACATTACACCAGAAAATGAAGCTAAACTGTTGAGGAAGTTAAAAGAATAAATAGATGTTGAATTGGCCACAATGACTCCTCAAAAGGGGAAACAATTGCTTACAGAGGCTGGAGTGATCTTATTTCCTAGATGTAATGCCCAAAATTTATTAGGCAAAACACAACCAATTTTTTATTTATTTATTTATTTATTTTATTTTTATAATACATTTATACTACTTAGAGTGGAATGCTAACGAACCCTTTCTATTCTTCAGTACTCAAATCAGATTTAAATTCAATTAACCTTATTGGGATGGTTTGACCACGAGGGTTCAATTGTTAAATGCCTTTTATAGAGAAAATAAAATAAAATAACTTTATGTATCAAAATAATAAATTATATACAATGCCTAAAATTTACTATGAATATTAAGCCTATTATTTTTTTTAATCTATTATTATTATTATTATTATTATTATATTCTATATTATAATTCATATGTTTTTGTTTTTAAATAGCATTACCATTAGCAACATAGCCAATATTACGTTTACACTTGATAGCAACATTATTGGGATCATTTTGCAATGTTAGCCTTAATGTTCTAATGTCATAACATTATTTCCTTAATATCTATTTAGGATTATCAACACCCATATTATTAGTAAAATCAAGGCCATATCAAATCCTCTAAGAAATTTTCATAAATAATTTTTTTTTGTGTTAATATTAATATTGGTTTTACCATCATACTAATGGTGATGCCAACCTAAGAACTTGGGTTTCTACCCAACTACCAAAATAAATAATTTGGTTGACATACTTAACTCTCAATATACAAAATATTTGTTCGCATAATTACGCCATCTATACCATTATTTTCATTGTTAAAAAAAAACAATTACTAGAACTTGTTTTATTCTTTAAAAGAAAGTCCAAATAATACACGTATTCATTTATTCATATCAAAATTTAATATACATATGAGCCAAATAATTATAACTTCTTAAAAGAATAAAAGTAAATAAATAAATATTGCCAATGTAAATATTCAGCCCTCTACACTGAATATCAAAACTTAAATTCTTATATTTCCTAACTTAGAAAATATCATCAATTATGAATATAAAAAAAAACTTAAACTTAGAAACATCTACACCTAAGTTGGAAACATCAAAATATTTCAAGAATTTTATTTATCCATTCTATCCAATATTTAATCTCCATTTTAAACCTTCCAGAAACAAAGAGTTTAAGCTTTTAAGAAAGAATCTAATTTAAAACATAGAAACATCTAAGCTTCAAAATTAGAAACATCCTGTCATCCCACATTATCTATCAAAAATTCTTAATTATTGACTTATAACTTATAGAAATAATATCATAGTATTCAGCAAGTATTAATAGAAATTTACCTTGCATTTTAAGAAGCCTACAACACTTTGCAGTCATTAATATTTTTTTTTTTAAGCTAAATATTAAAAACAACTATAGCCATGTTTATCAAAGGAGGCTTGATTAAAGAATTGGAAGATCAATGTGAATCTAGTATAATCAACAGTAATAATAAATAACAATTGAATGAACAACTAGTAAATGGAATACCTTTATAATATGATAATAATAAATGGGAGAATTAAGGCAATATGTTTTGTTGGGCAACTTTTGGCATTCACTGAGATTTAGATTACAGAATCCAGAATGTTGGGCATGAAGATGAGCATCATACACATTGATGGAGATTAATACTACATTTCAAATGGACAAGGCAGTGTTGTATCAGATAGTATAGCAGAACAATATCTATTGATAGACTCAACAAAATTAAAAATTATAGATATGCATACGCCTGGAAGCTTTGCTTCAACAGAGGTCCATGATTATATACCCCGAAAGAGAATGCATGTAATTGGGATAAACTCAGCAAGCTTTTAACTTTCTCATGAGACTACATGTTCTGGAACCAATTCTTACTGCATCTGGTGAACAGACATGATAGGTGCCTATCATAGTTTAGAAATAAATGCATTGAAGTACTATTATGAAATTATTTACCAAGACCACTCACTTCACCAGACTCCTGTGATCGCTTTGAATTAATTATCAAATCTTATTGGACTCCATTTCCCATGCACAAGCAACTTGGTTATGCCAAAAAAAATACTTTCAACATCTAATGTTGTCAACCTGCATGCTATGATACTTCCTATCTCTCTACTTGATCCAAGGGAAAGAACAGACAAACCTGACAACGCCTAATATGTCAGTGCATTTGAGGCTTAACAAAGACCGTACCACACCTACTTCTGCAGTCCTGGGTGATGGTTCTGACATATTAGCAGTCACTACAGTCTGTAGCGAATGGATCATCTCTCCTCATAGACATCCCTATTAGCAAATTATGCCTGGTACATGTCCTCCACACATCAATACTTATTCCATTACTAACGGTCGTAGCTTCTCTCCTGGGTTGGCTCATACATCTTATTTCACTAATCATGACAGCGATTAAGAATACATTTACTATTCTATTATTCACTTTCCTTACTTATTTGGTTGATATAATTAGTTGTTACAATGATTAGTCATTTGAGGAAGTGCCTGCTTGTGTCATCCTTATTGTAGAATCGTGAGGGAGTACGAGCTCATAGATAGGTAAAGAGGTGGGGTAAGATTATTGCCTCCTTGCCTATCCTCCTCACTTACCCAACTCTTTTTTTTTGTGCGTTCTAATAAAAGACATCCTCAAGCAATTTCTGGCAACAGTTTAAAACTTTGATTACAATATACCAAATATCGGTTTAGTTTGTCAAGAACCACTATCTGTTCTTAAAACCAAAGATTATGACCAAAGTATTGTTACCTCATGTACGGCTTGCAAGTGGTCCTTCCAACGATTTAGAATTTTCATGTTTGATTTAATACTCAAAGAGATTTCCTTCTTCGATACTTTTTTTTTTAATACCGCTCCTTATACAATGACATACAAAAGCAAGGGATTCCTTCTTAGTTTTGTTCTTTATTTGTGGCAGTATAGTGTGGAAACTAATGGTTTGTTTAAACGGCAGTCCCACAATGATGAACACCTTTGTTGCGCATCAACAGATGGCTCCCAACGGCTCCTGTTAGGGGGATTCTCTATGACTCAGGTCCTTGCATAATATTAAACAAACTATTTTTTTTTTTTTTTTCCTTCCACTCTTTGTGGATGAATGTTATGCGGATTAAATCCTACCAACACAGAACAACATACAGATTTGTATTTCAAATTCCAGTGTCTTTCGAACAGAATGTGGCCAGCACATTAAGGATAGATTTCTTTTTCAATTATAAGTACCAGTAAGGAAGCTCTTCTATTTTATTTTTGAAAAAACCAGAAGTCCAAAAAGTTTTTTTTTTTTTAATTTCATTGCTCATTATTTCCAAGTAATTTTCATTGTTCTAAACAACATCTGCTACTCATTTTATATATTACAGTAAGAATGCAATAATTAAATCTTACTCTAAAAAAATTTATTCAACCTAACCACTGTCAGGTATCTGCCAAATTACCATACGCCAACAAGCATGCTATCATATTTAAATGTATTCCAATGGAAAATAAATTAACAAGCCTTTCTCTTGAGTGTAGGATTTTTTTTTACATAATATTTCCATGGACTATACTTTTGAAAATAACATATATTTTTCATTGCAGAGCAACAATGGACAAACAACAAAATAAGGCTTGCTCTCCTCCCAACCATAATAGCATCATGAAGCCTCGTGGGCTCTAGCCATACCCCCGAGCAAGATAACCATATTATACACCATGAAAATCTATGGTGAAGGTGTCCTAGTATAGCAAAATCTTTCTTTAACACTTTTTTTTTTTTCCAACATTCACACAACTCAAGTCTTCCATGATTTTCAATCCTCATAATATCATCTATACTAAATTCAACAACAATGGTGAAGAATAACTTATCTTTCTTTAAAGCTTACAAGATGCTCTACTTTTCCATCAAGAACCTTCCCTCTTCTTTTTCTTCCATCTTCAGTTTCTTCTCAATCCAAGTTCTCCAAAAGGAGAAGTGGGTAATGCCCTCTCTAGCTTCTTGCTGAGACATATATGGGTCTCAACCCTAATCCCGTCACTTACAAACAAGTGGGATTTTGAAGGGTCACATCAAGCCCAAAGGACACTATCACATGTTCTAAAGGTTCCCAACCCCAAGGTATTGACCCTAGGGGTCTGTTTTTGCACCATAACCCATAAAATGGACCACATAATACCTTTTTGAAACCCACACAAAGACCCATTCGATTTTTGGCTTTACCCAAAGGGTTTCCAAACACAAATCTCCTCTATCACCACATGACCTAAAGTTCTATGCCCTCTCCACACATTTAAAATTGACTCTAAATAAGATAAATATATCCCTTCATTCATTTCTATGCAAAATAGGTTACCCTTCTAACATCTTCACAAGAAATTTGATTTGGAGTAATCCCCCCCTTTTTTTTTCCTTATATTGTACACCATCTATCCTGCATTATCCAACCACAAGCACAATTAGATCATCATAATATTGAGTATAAATTGTTGTCCAAATTCCCAATGATTTTTACTTGTAAATTATTTAAACATCATTTCATATGCACATATGCAATTGTTAGTTATCAATAATCAAATCCATACATTGGAAACTGAGACATTAATGCTATTTAACTTTCATCACAATTAGAGTGATGCATAAAAACACAACTAATAGAATGGCATCACTTCCATTCCACCACCATTTTAGTTTAACTATGATATTTTGCATTAATTAGGATTGTATTAATGGTGTGGGGTCTTACAGGATCTTAGTGCTTCATTTATTTTTGATAGTTTATTACATTCAAAGAAAAAGGAGTTTAAATTAGATATACAAGGTGTAAATGATGTGTTCATTGGGTCAAGGTTCGATCAAGATGAGGAAGCCTTATTGTTATGGGCTTTATATCCTCCTAATAAAAGACCTAAGGTTATTGATGTTGATAAGGCCTTTGGCCATATGATGAAGCTTAAAGTTTGGGAGATTGATCCTATCATTTCTACAGATATTGAAGTAGATATCTCAAAGTTTAACAATGCACAAATGGTTAGGACAGTAAGAGAAAGAAACCAATATAAAGGATTGTATGAAGAATTGTTGAGAACAAGTGGGCAACCAGTGCCAATGGTTCTTTCTCCTGATAACTCACAGTGGAAGAAAAAGTGTGAGGAATTACAACAAGAAAACAAGAAGATGCTTAAACAGATGCAAAGTGTGAGGATAGATATTGCCTTTGTATTGTTAACCAAAAGATTCAAGACTTTGCAAGGCTTTCTGGAAGAATCCTAGACAATTTTTCAGAAGAACATGGATAATGCAGTCTCACACAACAGGATTCAAAACAGATTGGGGATTAGACTGCATGATAGAACAGTAGCCAAAGAAGAAAACGAGGAGATTGAAAAGATAAAGAAGTTGTTGGCAAGACACAATAAATTTGATGAATAGTTACAGATTGAGTATTATGAGTGCAAGCACATAACTCGCGATGGTTTCCCAGAATTGGTTGATCAGAAAGGTGAGATTAAAGATAAGGATAAATGGATCTCAAAATGCCAGAGTCTTCTCAATGTCGCCCTTGATATTTTCTGGAGTGATGGAATTGAATTAAAAAAGACCATAGAACAAATGGAGAATTTTGTCACACTGGAGATCATCGTCAGGGACATAATTCATGATGCAGATACATACCAGTTAGAAAAATACCTGGAGCACATTCAGAAATGTGGCAAGATGTTGGGAGATCAGACTTGATTTTTAAATATGTCTCAAGGAAATGTCAGTTTTTAGGTAGTTAGTCTTTAGTTAGATTTAGTTAAGTTTAATTCCAAATGAAAGGGTATGTCCTTTCATTGTGGAACCGAATCTCATCTATAATTTTTACTCTGTCAACACAATCTTTTATGCGGTGCTTATGCAGTTTTTTTTAAGAAAGACAGTATCAAGTTGGTGGATGACAATATTTATTGAAATCAACTGGTTTTATTATCTATTTTCAATATAAAGATCAAGTGTTCTTCATCTTTGATGGTATCAACTTTTTCAATTGATTGATTAGTTCCTTGTGATAAATCTATTCAAATAGATTGCTTCAATGTGATATCTTATGTTATTGTGCTTGAGATTAATTTTCAGTTTGAAGGATTGGTTGACAAGCTTCAAATTGTCTTATTGGTCTTTTGCAGTAAATTTAAATTCAATAAGACTAACTGCATATTATATTTTGATTACAACTCGTATAGATGCCTTTGATGTGATGATCTTGGTTTATTTTCTGGAAATGCCAAACTAGTGAAAAGACATTGTGCTATATGTAATCAGTTGATTATCTTATGTTTATTTCAATACAAAGGTCAAGTGTTTTTCATCTCTGAAGGTATTTATCTTTTTGATTGTTTGATTAGTTCCATGTGATAAATCTATCCATTTAGATTGTTTCAATGTGCTATCCTATGTTATTATAGTTTGGGTTAAGTTTCAGTTTGATTATCAGTTTGAAGGATTGGATTTCAAGCTTCATTCTATCTTATTGGTCTTTCAGAGCAAAGTTAAATTCAGTAAGACTAACTACAACATTATGTCAGGGGTGAAGGCACTGGTCTACTATTGTTTGAAGATAATTTAATCAAGTGTTTTCAGAGTAATCTCAATTAAGAAATCATACTTATAATAAAGTAACCTTTTATTTAAAGCATTCATTTAAAAGCAAGCAATTCAAAGTTTTCAGTAATTATTTAATTGAAGTGACATAAACCTTGGAAAAATTCAATTCCAATCAGGCATACTTGACAACAATGGGATTAATACCCATCAAAAGTCTCTTCTCAATCTTCAAAACACCCTTACAAGACAACAACTTAATAGACACCAACCATACTTTGAGGAAGACAAACATGAAAAAGGCTTCCCTTACCTTGTAATTAATCCAATCGCTCCTGTCAGTCTCTTGATATCATTGTTACAGACTCATCCTCCAATTTATAGAAAGATCCAATGGTTCAAATGAAAGTTATGATAATTCTTCCAAAACTTGTGTCATATGAACTAGCCAAGAAAATGGTTGAGGATGTAAATTGTGAAGATGCAAGACAGGATATAGATGATATGGATGAGGAAACACAAGAAATGGCAGTTGAACGTGTCAAAAAATATACCCATGTGTTAAAGGCCCTTAATATTGATGAATATGATAGAAGTGTGGAACAACGGACATCTACTAAAAAGCAGGAAACTCTTGTTGACATAAAGACCGAATCGGCAATATGAATGTAAACAACAAAAATTAATTTTCTACAATTCATGCACTAATACATTTGCACTAGATTTCTGACTGAGGTTTCCGATGGAGAAGGTATATTGTGGCCAAATTTGATTTATTTTTTTTAAATGCCTGCATTCATCGTAATTTCGACGACAATTTCCCATTTGGTTTCGACGAAGAAGGCATTAGCAATGAGAATTTTCTTTTTTTCAAAAAAGTGCTCAAGTTCATCGTAATTCCGACGACAACGACCATTACTTTAAAAAAAAAAGAAGAGGGGAATTCATTTGTGCATTGCAATCCCGCGTAGGTGTTCGTGGTGACTTCAACCCCCAAGAACATCAAACCCGCGTCGAAGGCATTTGTGGCATTGCTTGCAATCCCGGGCAAGAGGTAGATTCAAATTGCCCTAGTTTTTAATTTCATGTTGCAAAAAATATACATGTGGTGGTTAATTGCCCTAGTTTAATCTCGTAAAACCATAGAATTGTGATTGAGGAGTGAGCGTTCAATTTTGTAGCAGCAATCCCTTCCTCCAATATACGCGCGTGTTGATTGTTCACATGAGATCACATCTCTTTGCAGCATCGTATCAAACAATTCATGAGCCTTGTCCATGTTTCAACATTTTGCATTCATGTCAAGCAAGGCATTTGCAAGTACAACACCTAACAAAATTCCTCTATCCGTTATGCTTTGATGGATGTCCATACCCTGTTCCAAAGCTCCCATTTTTGCACAGGCAGGGAGGATGCTGGCAAAGGTTGTGGAATTTGGGTTTATGTCTTCCAGTTTCATTTGCTTGAAAGTGTCTAAATCCTTTTCGACAAATCCATTTTGTGCATATCCAATAATCGTTGCAGTCCACGAGACAACATTTCTTTCAGGCATTCTATCAAACAGTTCGCGTGCCTTGTCTATGCTTCCACATTTTGCATACATGTCTACCAGGGTAGTTGCAACTACAACATCTGACAAAATTCCTCTATCCTTTATGCTTCGATGAATGTCCATACCCTGTTCCAAATCTCCCATTTTGGCATAGGTAGGGAGGATACTAGCAATGGTCGTGGAATTTGGCTTTACACCCACCGATTGCATTTGCTTGAAAGTTTCTAAAGCCTTCTCAACAAATCCATTTTGTGCATATCCGGCAATCATTGCAGTCCAGGAAACCACATTTCTTTGAGGCAATCCGTCAAACAGTTCCCGTGCCTTGTCTATGCTTCCACATTTTGCATACATGCTAATAGAGTAGTTGCAACTACATCTGACAAAATTCCTCTATCTTTTATGCTTTGATGGATGTCCATACTCTGTTCCAAAGCTCCCATTTTGGCATAGGTTGGGAGTACGCTGGCAAACGTAACTAAAGAAATGCAATGATTAGCTCCAAAGACATCAAACCACTACTAACAAAACTGAGAGTCTAAAATATGATAGGGAATAGTGTGAGCTGTCCTGAAATAAAATATTTTATTTTCAATTTCAATTAAAACATAATTACTCAGCCATTTAATGTTATTAATAAGTGTTTAATTTATGAAAGAGATAAATGGTTGGCCATAAGTACATGAGTTACTAAATGCACACAAATAAGTAAATTTGATATTCAAAACTATCTACAATGAATTCAATTCTTGTCCATTAGTCATTTATGTTTGCAATAAGCATCTTTCTTTGTTTTTCTTAATCTTTATTCGTAGTTATGTGCATATTTCA